>NC_041371.1:1635586-1640586 GCF_900634415.1 Cottoperca gobio | reverse complement strand
AAGTAAATCTGTATCCAGTCACATTCATGTTGGCGAGGAGGGAAGGGTTCAGCTGGTGTGAGAGCCAGAGGCAAAAAGGAACGGTAGGACATTCAGGAGCTCAGGGTTTAACAGGAAACAGCTAATTATACTGAGTACTGAGCAGAGGGAATATATTTCACTGCTGAGTGACAGGAAATGAAAATCTGTCTTGAACCCAAAGAATCGCTAATCGTTTTCAAACACACCTTACATCAGCTCCAGTAATATAAACCTCATAATAAACATTTATTTCTCACAAGGGAAACGTATGCGACAAATGCAATAAAAGGTCAAAAGGCTACGAAGATGAAAAAAACCACAGAAAGCAAAGAGCCTCCCTCACCTTGGTCTTTCCAAGCTGCCAGTCTGCACTGCTGCTGTCGTACAGCTGCAGCAGCTGGACGCAGCTGCCCCGGGGGTCATCCGGCATCATCACGCCCCGCATCAACACCTTGTACCTGGAGGACAGGCGAGGTGGAGCAAAAGGTTAGAGTCCAGCGCTGTTGTGGCTCACGGGATGGAGCAGCAGAGATTAGGGATGAACGCTTTTGACAAAAAAAAATTGCGATTATTTTTGACCGACATCGTGAAGTGATCTGCGATAACAGAGGGAACGACATCGTTCTCATATGACAGAGTTCCGAATATGATACGGAACTCTGTCATATTAAGACGTGTGGGATGTGCCGATATTATTTGGGTTTTAGGAGCATTATCTAGACATGTATACAACGCATTCAGAATACGTGTCAAGATTGGAGTTTTTATCGCAGTTTGCGAACACAGCTTCTGAACTCTGTGCATCGTACACAAAACAACTAGCTCGTTTGGAAGACTGCGGCAGAGACGACCGAGAGAAAAGAACGAGAAACTTACTCCTACTTTTAAACATCAACAACAGACTCTGATAACAACACGTCTGCCACCCCGAGGAACTCTGAAGAAAATCCTATTTTGACGCAAAATAGCAAAATAGCACAAGCGGCTGTCGCTGTTCCACTTCCTTATTTAGACGTGATAAACGACATGTTCAGGCTTTAAGTATGCATGGCTGCATTTAAACGTGAAGCTTTAGCTTTATAGGAATATTGTCTTTTTCAGAATAAGGGCAAAAACCAGAATATTTTGTGCATTAACGTAGTTACTCAATGAGGACTTTTGAATTTGGAGAATATTGGAATTGAACAAACACCTGTTGGTTGTTTGGGTATCGGAAGTTATTAACCTGCAGAGTTATATGTCACATAATAATAAAAGGTGGTATACTGCCTGTGTTGATGTAAGAGTAATGATGAGATGAGTGTCGGCGTAGAGACGAACCTGAAGCAGAAGTCTGGGAAAGGTCTGCGGACGGGGAAGCCGGTCCGTCGAATCTTGACCGTCTCCAACATGCCCGAATATCTGAGCTGGTTCAGAACCAACGTCTGGTCGAACTGGTCAGGCATCTAGAAGCAGACAGTGATGGCGGACATTTAGAATACATATGAGGCCATTTGGCTAAAGTCAGTCACACCTGACAACTTCCAGGCCCTATAAAGATATTTAAATGATGGTCAAGGGAAGAAACATGTAAATGTTTAAAGTAATCGAGTAATACAGTTTAATAAATGATAATATATCTGAATAAAAACAGATATTTTAAGTAACATTTCTGCTCGTTTCACAGGACAAAAAAGTTGTTTGTATGTTCAAATTACAATAAAAATATATAAATAAAAACAACAGCTGATCTCACAAGACTTTTAGAACGGTATTATCTACATCTCAGCCGTCCTTACCCTCAGGTGTGCTTAAACTACAGGTTCTGACCTCATTTCAAAATATAAACGTGTGAAATGATCGGCCTTGAGAAGCAGGTAAATGTTGGTTATTGGTATCGGCTGAAAGAAATCCATATCGTGCATCTCAAATGATAAGTTTGTACTGTTGCAGGTGTGCAGGTAGCGTGCAGTGAGTTTATCAGAGCTTGTTTGATGGAAACACTGAGACTGAACCAGACAGTTCACATGTTTTAAATCCAAAACTAAGAGCCAAAAGAGGCCAAACTGCTGCGTAAAAGTCTCCTGACAAAAGGACATTTTTTACAGCTCTTTAAATTCCTTTGAATGCTGAATCAGTCAAACTATGTCAAATGATGTACAGACATTCACACACATCCCGGTGCATTGCACTCATTCAGAAGGAGACGAGCGTACGACAGCAGCAGCCAGTAACAAATCAAAACCCTGCAAAAAAACACACTTGGCATTGAGATAGCATTATTACTTACAGAAGGGCATTGAGTGAAAACCATTTTCCCGGGGACCCCTCTCACCCTGTAACCTCAGTGGGCGTACGGGCGCTCAGAATAAGAGGGGGCTTTCATCCCCGCTCGTAATGCCCCCTTTATTCAGAGCCCATCCCTATGATAGCCCGTTGATGGCCAATTTGAGCTGCAGAGATGAAGGGAGGCCAATTCACCAGCAGATCTTGACTGGATGATTGAATGGCGCCCTTTAACTGCCACCGGCCGTAGAGGGGACTTCATTAGCATAATGGACATTTGCATACGTCCAGGCCGCGGCGTACAAAGCCGAGCCGTGTCAGGAAGCTGCCCTCCGCCTCCTGCCTTTCTGCGCCCCTTGTTTTCTAACTCTATCGTTTCCTCTTTCTGCTCAGATTCTGGGACGTCAACAATCACTCTTATACAGTTTCCTGACCAAACTTGGTAAATTAAATTCCTTCTTCTTTATTTCAGTGTCTGCCACACAAACTGGAGAAGTTTCATGCTGTGTCATTTTCTTCTTCTGTCAATTTGAAAGTAAAAAAAAGGAAACTGTGCTTTCTCACTTCAGCCGTGACATTTTCCATTTAGCAAAGGTCCATTTTGTCCTTTGTATTCAGTATTTCTAACAATGAATAAACTTCAGCTGCCTGAAAAGAGCGAAAATGAAAAACTCAAACTGACATGAATGCAGTCTTTGTACCTTAGAAACTTGTGTCAGGGTTTAAATGTTTTACAGTTTGAGAAAGTCTAAAAAATTAATGTGTGTGGTTGTTGTCTGCAATATATATATATATATATATATATATATATATATATATACATTTAATGTATCTTCTATGTTTATAGCTAAACAAGAACAGAACGTTCACCCAGGAGACAACAGACGTCTGAAACCATAAGACCATAACATAAATGATGGTAGATGGGTATCTAGATGATCATATTGTGAAGGGTAGGTCCACTGACTGGGAGTGTGTGTGTGTGTGTGTGTGTGTGTGTGTGTGTGTGTGTGTGTGTGTGTGTGTGTGTGTGTGTGTGTGTGTGTGTGTGTGTCTGTGTGTGTAACTGTCACATGTGAACAAACGTTGTTAACATGCGTCTGGCCATGCAGTGAAGATGTCAGGGTTTTCAAACTGTGAAAATACTAAATCTACCTGACAGTAAGGTTGTGTTTCTCCTGCACGTTGTTCGTCTGCCGCTCACGTTTGCTCGGCTTGTTTCTCAGCAGTTCTGTAATAAGTTATCTAGAGACCAACCGGCTATCAGCTCAGGACAACAACAGTGATGTAAATCAGCATCCAGAGGCGGACAGACCATCTCAGGCCTCTACAGGGGCGTGACAACAATAGCCTGATGGGGGAACTCAGTGTTTTCTCAGCCTAACTTCCCTGCTAAAAGACTCCGGCTCAGGGCTTTCAACAGGACAAAAGGAGGCGTAGTAGTCGGCTTCCAAGGGGGTTGGGAACCGGCGGGGGGAAGACATGGAAGAAAAGCGAACCCAGGATGAGCCGTCCATCATTCACCACCAGTAAGAAGGTACACGGCCCTCAACACGGCAGGACCATGAATCCTTTCATTCTGTCTGTGAGCTCAGATCACATTCTAAAGATCTTCCATCAATGTCTTGACCCCTCATACAAGACTTCCAATGAAGATACGAAGCACACTTGAGGGCTGGGAAATCTTGGATGAAGTTAAGATGCCCATTTGTGTCGATGCCGGAACATCATCTGGGACTTTTGTGCCGGTGTTCTTACACACTGCTGTCCAAACAACTCAATCTGGATCCTGTGTGAGCAACTTTACAGTTACTGTCATACGGTTGCATTTGCACTTCACAACCTGAGTTGCAGCAAGAGATAATTGAACATATTACGCAGAAAATATTAAATTAGATTTTCTCATTTCATCAGTCGACCTTTGGGGCTCTTTGACAAAACATTTAATGCAGAGTTTCCCTTCAGAGTTTTTATCTGTATGAATATTAATATATCTATCTTTCTATCTACTATACAATCATACATCCAAGGTGACACCTTCTAACTGCTTATTTCTGTCCAATACCCAAAGGTAATTACAATCATATTACCCGAGAAAAGCAGCACATTTGAGAAGCTGGAACCAGAGAATATTTGTAATTTCTGTCTGCTAACTGTTTCTACATTTATCTCCCTTTAAAGTTGAAAAGCATTGGAAGACTTTCGCTCTATGTGAGGATCAAACTTCTTGCTTTAAACAGGACTAAGAGCATCTAGATCCCAAAGACCTCTGTGCTTCTCTTCAGAAGGATTGTTTGCTTCTGGGCGTCCAGGTCTGACTGTGGGAGCCAGCAGGGATTATCACTCACTGCTCAGTAGGGATCCTTCACTGACTTTTGGGGGAATCCTTGGAACAAAGTTTTCTGCTCATAGAAGGACATAAATCCAACCTATATCCCCGACCGTGATGGATTTAAGCCTGACACAGTTCAGAGGAGGATTCTAGAGGTTTTGAATTTCTCAAAAACATCAATGACACAAAGGAAACGTGCAGAGGTAAAGCTACTGGGACGAAACAAACCAATGCAAAGAGACCGACATCGTGGACAGTTAAGTCTCCATTAGTTGCACAGAAAACGACATCCAGCTTCTTTGTGCAAGTTCTCGTAATGTAGTCTGAACCAAACTAAATGACACGCAGTCTGTCAGAGTTAAACGCTGTAGATTTTCTCAAC
>NC_041371.1:1603086-1630586 GCF_900634415.1 Cottoperca gobio | reverse complement strand
CCAGGTCATGTGACTCGAGTGTAAAACTACACGTCAATGATCATGATGGAATACAAGATGTGGAGAGTTCGGATCATCTCCAGTCCTCTTCCCCGTTTATCCTTTGTGTACATTATCTTTGCATTCTCCGCTACTGCAGCCTGTTGCTAGGTAACCGAGGGGGGGGGGGGTCAAAGGGCACCGAAAGGGCCAGACACTTCTCATCACCGTCGGCTGGTCGGTGGGGGAGGACTGTTTGATTATTAAAACGATTCACACACAGTCTCTTCAGCGCTCACACATCCTGACCGGCTGAATGTGTGTGTGTGTGTGTGTGTGTGTGTGTGTGTGTGTGTGTGAGTGTGTGTGTGTGTATGCTCACCTTGTGTGTATTTGGTTTGATGCATCGAATGAAGAACGGATTGGAAGTGCTGAGTGTGGCCATCAGGGAGTGCAAAGAATCCTGCAACAAATCAAAGATACCCGTTACTACAGTACAAGTCTTACGAATATTACTTCTACTACTGCGACTACCAGTATTGTGTTCAGCACTGATGATACTCGAGGAGCTCCACAGGCGTCACGTTGTGTATTTGTACCTTGAACTGTGAGCTGACGGTGGGCCGTCGGTGCTTGCAGCTGCCCCTCAGGGTGTCCTGTTTGTTTCTGCTCAACACGTGTTCAAACAGATCGTAGACGAAGTCCAACCTGACAAAACAAAGAGAAACTGTTAGAATATAAAAGCTGTGAAATACGCAGAGTGTGAACATTAACACGCACATAGCAGGTAAAGTACTGATAATGCACCATATTACTGTGGCCTTTAATGCATTAATCCCTCTTTAAGAAGTCACACTTTATTCTATGTCCTCCAAAACACTCATAACACAAAATAAAGTCAACAAACCTTTCAATAAATATGATGTTTAAGTCTCTCGCTACAGTATTTCTGGAAGTTTAGTAAAATATCCACTAAGAAATATAAACCTTTATACGTTTCAATAATAATAATAATAAATATAGGAATTATTAGTATTATTAGCACCTTAAAAAACACAATTAGAAAGTGTTTAACAAAAAAACAGAACACATTAATTAATTAATTAATTAACACAAAAATCCAAAAACTAAACACATTATATAAAAAATAAATAAATGAAAATCCCCCAAAAAGTGATTTAAAAAGATTTAGCAGAATAAACTATTAAAAATACATTTGCTCAGCAGACAGATATAAGATATTTAATCCCCAACTATTAAAAAGTAAAAGTGAACTACAACAGCAGAAAGGATGAAGCCGCTCTCCTGATGAAGACGAGTGAGGAAGGATGTACTCTACCTGCTCTCCCTCAGTAAGTTGAGGATGTCGTCTCTGAAAGTGTCTCTGTTCTTCTCCAACATGCCCCTCACATCGTACACCACCTGCAACCCGCCACACGGGGGCGATGGAGAGTTTTAAAGAAACAAAGAAAACAGGAGCAGCTCCACATGTGTTTCCCCTTTGAGCGATTAAATCCATCAGTTTTAAGCTTTTTTTATTTACAAATTGGTAGAATGAACTGTTTTCTTTTACACAAACCTATATTAAAATAATAAATACATGCACAGATGTTCGGGTCTCACCTCTCCTGCGTAGTGCTTGACTCCAAAGTTGTGCACGGCAACACGTGGCTTCACGTAGAAAGAGTTTTTCTGCAGAAAGAAAGGAAATTATTGAATTACTTCTGAAAGAAGGAGTCAGAAAGGAAGAGGCAGAGTTCAGATGATTACAAGTCACATCTGTAATCTTTTCTACTGCAGCTTCACGAAGAGCGAATCAACCGTCGAGACGAATCATGAAGCTCAGAGAAGGATTTGATCCTAATATTGTAAAAACCTGTAAAATGCCTCCTGTTAAAGTCCTCATGATATCAAATATTCCTTTATTTGTAATCCAGTTTCATGAAGCTGTAAAGCTTCACTAACAGCACAGCCAAGAAAATATTCACTCATTTACAAGCACTCATATTTATAAAAATGAAAGTCTTCATGAGTGCAGCGGTTTGATCCCCGTGTGTCCTGTTAGCAACACATGCTAACAGCATTACTAACGTCTGCAGCTCATGGCATTAGTACAAAGGTTTGATGACCCACCGGTGTTGACGATAACCGTGATATTAAAACAATTAAATACTGTTATTATGTTAATAATACACTTATGATAATATGATGTAATTATTCTAAAATGTCCTTTTTAACAAAAAAAATAATTAATTTGCCAAAAAAGAGACAAAACTGACAATAAACAAAGTTATTTGACTGATATTGCGATAATATCTTATATTGTTTATATAGAGTAAATTATATAGTTTATGTAGAGTAGATGAAGTAGTTCATATCGAGTAAATTATATAGTTTATATAGAGTATATGATATAGTTTATGTAGAGTAGATGATATAGTTTATGTAGAGTATATGATATAGTTTATGTAGAGTAGATGAGTAGTTATGTAGAGTAGATGATATATTTATAGTATTAGTTAGTAGAGTAGATGATATAGTTTATGTAGAGTAGATGATGTTTTGTAGAGTGTTTAGTTATGTAGGGTAGATGATATAGTTTTTATGTGTGTTATGTAGAGTATGTGTAGTTTATGTAGAGTATATATAGTTTATGTAGAGTAGATGATATAGTTTATGAGAGTAGATTGATTAGTTTATGTAGAGTATGATGTAGTTTGTAGTGTATAGTTTATGTAGAGTATGTTTTTTAGGTAGATGTAGAGTTTAGCGTTAGATGAATATAGTTTATGTAGAGTAGATGATATAGTTTATGTAGAGTAAATGATATTGTATGTAGAGTAGATGATGTAGTTAGGTAGAGTATGATGATTGTTAGTTTATGTAGAGTAGATGATGTAAGTTATGTAGAGTAGATGATATAGTTTATGTAGAGTAGATGATGTAGTGTTATATTTTTTAGAGTTGATAGTTTTTTTGTAGAGTAGATGATATAGTTTATGGTTGTAGAGTAGATGATATATGTTATGTAGAGTAGATGATTAGTTTATGTTAGGTAGATGATATAGTTTATGTAGAGTAGATGATGTAGTTTATGTGAGAGTAAATGATATAGTTTATGTAGAGTGAGATGATTATAGTTTATGTAGAGTAGATGGAAGTGTAGAGTTTATGATAGTAAGTGTAGTAGAATGATTGTAGTTTATGTAGAGTAGATGATGTAGTTATGTAGAGTAAATTGATTATAGTTTATGTAGTAGTGAGTAAATGATATAGTTTATTGAGAGTAGATGATGAGTTTATGTAGAGTAGATGAAGTAGTTTATGTAGAGTAGATGATATAGTTTATGTAGAGTAGATGATGTAGTTTATATAGAGTAGATGATATAGTTTATGTAGAGTAGATGATATAGTTTATGTAGAGTAGATGATATAGTTTATGTAGAGTAGATGATATAGTTTATGTAGAGTAGATGATATAGTTTATGTAGAGTAAATGATATAGTTTATGTAGAGTAGATGATATAGTTATGTAGAGTAGATGATTATAGTTTATGTAGAGTAGATGATATAGTTTATGTAGAGTAGATGATATAGTTTAGTAGAGTAGATGATGTAGTTTATGTGAGTATATGATATAGTTTATGTAGAGTAGATGATATAGTTTATGTAGAGTAGATGATATAGTTTATGTAGAGTAAATGATGTAGTTTATGTAGAGTAGATGATATAGTTTATGTAGAGTAAATGATGTAGTTTATAGTTTATGTAGAGTAAATGATTTAGTTTATGTAGAGTAAATGATTTAGTTTATGTAGAGTAGATGATTTAGTTTATGTAGAGTAGATGATGTAGTTTATGTAGAGTAGATGATTTAGTTTATGTAGAGTAGATGATGTAGTTTATGTAGAGTAAATGATGTAGTTTATGTAGAGTAGATGATTTAGTTTATGTAGAGTAAATGATATTGTTTATGTAGAGTAGATGATATAGTTTATGTAGAGTAGATGATGTAGTTTATGTAGAGTAATGATATAGTTTATGTAGAGTAGATGAAGTAGTTCATATCGAGTAAATTATATAGTTTATATAGAGTAGATGATATAGTTTATGTAGAGTAGATGATGTAGTTTATGTAGAGTAGATGATATAGTTTATATAGAGTAGATGATATAGTACATGTAGAGTAGATGATGTAGTTTATGTAGAGTAAATGATATAGTTTATGTAGAGTAGATGATATAGTTTATGTAGAGTAGATGATGTAGTTTATGTAGAGTAAATGATTTAGTTTATGTAGAGTAGATGATATAGTTTATGTAGAGTAGATGAAGTAGTTTATGTAGAGTAGATGATATAGTTTATGTAGAGTAGATGATGTAGTTTATGTAGAGTAGATGATGTAGTTTATGTAGAGTAGATGATATAGTTTATGTAGAGTAGATGATATAGTTTATGTAGAGTAAATGATGATAGTTTATGTAGAGTAGATGATATAGTTTATGTAGAGTAGATGATATAGTTTATGTAGAGTAATGATGTAGTTTATGTAGAGTAGATGATATAGTTTATGTAGAGTAATGATATAGTTTATGTAGAGTAGATGATATATAGTTTATGTAGAGTAGATGATAGTAGTTTATGTAGAGCTAGATGATATAGTTTATGTAGAGTAGATGATGTCGTTTATGTAGAGTAGATGATATAGTTTATGTAGAGTAGATGATATAGTTTATGTAGAGTAGATGATATAGTTTATGTAGAGTAGATGATATAGTTTATGTAGAGTAGATGATGTAGTTTATGTAGAGTAGATGATATAGTTTATATAGAGTAGATGATATAGTTTATGTAGAGTAGATGATATAGTTTATGTAGAGTAGATGATATAGTTTATGTAGAGTAGATGATATAGTTTATGTAGAGTAAATGATTTAGTTTATGTAGAGTAGATGATATAGTTTATGTAGAGTAGATGATGTATGTTTATGTAGAGTAGATGATTGTAGTTTATGTAGAGTAAGTATTGATATAGTTTATGTAGAGTAAATGATATAGTTTATGTAGAGTAGATGATTTAGTTTATGTAGAGTAGATGATATAGTTTATGTAGAGTAAATGATTTAGTTTATGTAGAGTAAGATGATATAGTTTATGTAGAGTAATGATTTAGTCATAGTAGAGTAGATGATATAGTTATGTAGAGTAGATGATGTAGTTTATGTAGAGTAATTATATAGTTATATTAGAGTAGATGATATAGTTTATGTAGAGTAGATGATGTAGTTTCATATAGAGTAGATGATATAGTTTATGATAGAGTAGATGATATAGTTTATGTAGAGTAATGATATAGTTTATGTAGAGTAATGATTTAGTTTATGTAGAGTAGATGATATAGTTTATGTAGAGTAATGATATTAGTTTATGTAGAGTAAATGATTTAGTTTATGTAGAGTAGATGATTTAGTTTATGTAGAGTAGATGATATAGTTTATGTAGAGTAGATGATATAGTTTATGTAGAGTAGAATTATATAGTTTATAGAGTAGATGATGTAGTTTATGTAGAGTAGATGATATTCGTTTATGTAGAGTAGAATGATATTAGTTTATGTAGAGTAGATGATATAGTTTATGTAGAGTAGATGATTTAGTTTATGTAGAGTAGATGATATAGTTTATGTAGAGTAGAATGATATAGTCTTATGTAGAGTAACTGATATAGTTTATGTAGAGTAGATGATATAGTTTATATAGAGTAGAATGATATAGTTTATGTAGAGTAGATGATATAGTTTATGTAGAGTAGATGATTTAGTTTATGTAGAGTAGATGATAGTAGTTTATGTAGAGTAGATGATGTAGTTTATGTAGAGTAGATGATATAGTTTATGTAGAGTAGATGATATAGTTTATGTAGAGTAGATGATATAGTTTATGTAGAGTAGATGATATAGTTTATAGAGTAGATGATAGTATGTAGAGTAGATGAATAGTTTATGTAGAGTAATGATATAGTTATGTAGAGATGATGTAGTTTATGTAGAGTAAATGATATAGTTTATGTAGAGTAGATGATATAGTTTATGTAGAGTAGATGATATTGTTTATGTAGAGTAGATGATTGTAGTTTATGTAGAGTAGATGATATAGTTTATGTAGAGTAGATGATATAGTTTATGTAGAGTAAATGATATAGTTTATGTAGAGTAAATGATTTAGTTTATGTAGAGTAGATGATATAGTTTATGTAGAGTAGATGATATTGTTTATGTAGAGTAGATGATGTAGTTTATGTAGAGTAAATGATGTAGTTTATGTAGAGTAGATGATATAGTTTATGTAGAGTAGATGATATAGTTTATGTAGAGTAAATGATATAGTTTATGTAGAGTAAATGATTTAGTTTATGTAGAGTAGATGATATAGTTTATGTAGAGTAGATGATATTGTTTATGTAGAGTAGATGATGTAGTTTATGTAGAGTAGATTATATTGTTTATGTAGAGTATATGATGTAGTTTATGTAAGTAGATGATATAGTTTATGTAGAGTAAGCTGATATAGTTTATGTAGAGTAGCTGATATAGTTATGTAGAGTAGATGATCTAGTTTATGTAGAGTAAATGATTTAGTTTATGTAGAGTAGATGATATAGTTTATGTAGAGTAGATGATATAGTTTATGTAGAGTAGATGATTATAGTTTATGTAGAGTAGATGATTTCGTTTATGTAGAGTAGATGATACTAGTTTATGTAGAGTAAATGATATAGTTTATGTAGAGTAGATGATGTAGTTATGTAGAGTAGATGATATAGTTTATGTAGAGTAGATGATATAGTTTATGTAGAGTAGATGATATAGTTTATGTAGAGTAGATGATATAGTTTATGTAGAGTAAATGATTTAGTTTATGTTAGAGTAAATGATATAGTTTATGTAGAGTAGATGATATAGTTTATGTAGAGTAAATGATTTAGTTTATGTAGAGTAGATGATATAGTTTATGTTAGAGTAGATGATATAGTTATGTAGAGTAGATGATATAGTTTATGTAGAGTAGATGATATAGTTTATGTAGAGTAAATGATATAGTTTATGTAGAGTAAATGATTTAGTTTATGTAGAGTAAATGATATAGTTTATGTAGAGTAGATGATATAGTTTATGTAGAGTAGATGATATAGTTTATGTAGAGTAAATGATTTAGTTTATGTAGAGTAAATGATATAGTTTATGTAGAGTAGATGATATAGTTTATGTAGAGTAAATGATATAGTTTATGTAGAGTAGATGATATAGTTTATGTAGAGTAGATGATATAGTTTATGTAGAGTAAATGATATAGTTTATGTAGAGTAGATGATATAGTTTATGTAGAGTAAATGATTTAGTTTATGTAGAGTAGATGATATAGTTTATGTAGAGTAGATGATATTGTTTATGTAGAGTAGATGATGTAGTTTATGTAGAGTAGATGATGTAGTTTATGTAGAGTAGATGATATAGTTTATGTAGAGTAGATGATGTAGTTTATGTAGAGTAGATGATATTGTTTATGTAGAGTAGATGATTTAGTTTATGTAGAGTAGATGATATAGTTTATGTAGAGTAGATGATATAGTTTATGTAGAGTAGATGATATAGTTTATGTAGAGTAGATGATATAGTTTATGTAGAGTAGATGATGTAGTTTATGTAGAGTAGATGATATTGTTTATGTAGAGTAGATGATTTAGTTTATGTAGAGTAGATGATATTGTTTATGTAGAGTAGATGATGTAGTTTATGTAGAGTAGATGATATTGTTTATGTAGAGTAGATGATTTAGTTTATGTAGAGTAGATAATGTAGTTATGTAGAGTAAATGATATAGTTTATGTAGAGTAGATTATGTAGTTTATGTAGAGTAGATAATGTAGTTATGTAGAGTAAATGATATAGTTTATGTAGAGTAGATTATATTGTTTATGTAGATAACAAACAGACAGCAGCTTCATCTTCTAACATGGAGAAGACATATAAGTTATATTAGTTGTACCTGGATCATCACATGACAACAACCAAAAAGGTTTCAAGAGCTGCAGTGGATGCAGAATTAATCTGACTGGTTAGGACGTTTTAGTTGAAAGGTCGCATGGAGACTTACCGAGTGCTGGCTGTGGAGCTTCTCCAGTAAGGTGCCGTCTGTGGCTTTGGGGAAGTGACTCTCCTCATTCATCAGTGCCAGGAGACCCAGTTTCTATGGACACACGGAGCAATTATCATCATCATCATCATCATCATCATCATCTCAGATCATCACACACGTGTCTGCTCTTCTTCATCATATCACTAATGGAGCATCTCTATATGTGCAATAATTAATGTTTCGCACTAGATTAGAAGTTGAAACACCAATGTGTTGAAGTGTTGGTGTGTGTTGCCTGAGTTTATTTGTGATTGTTATGACCATTATTGCAAATGAACAGTGAAAAAGAGAAGTTTATAACGTCTAAGCAGAACCTTTTGAATAACCTTCGTACCTTCTCGATCAGATCCAGACATTCTCCGTTGTCCATCCAGTTGATGTCGACCCAAACCAGACCTTCCCTGCAGGAGCAGACAATCAGCTCAGAGAACATTTACAAGAGCAAATGAAGAAATCGTTGTAAATGGAAACAAAACCGAAATAAAACGATCCCCAGTCCTGCAGTCAGCAGGTCGAAGTGTCCTTGGGCAAGATGCTGAACCCCAAATTTCTCCCAATGGCCAACTGTGTGTGAGTGTGTGTGAGTGTGTGTGAATGGTTACATACAAGGTGCACATCAGCAGTGTAACCACTGCTGATGTGCACCTTGTATGGAGCCTCTGACTCTGTGTGAATGGGTGAATGACATGTGTTGTAAAGCGCTTTGAGTGATTGTAAAGATTAGAAAAGCGCTTTATAACGTTACGTTATGTTACGTTTAGAAATAAGATCCTGGTTTGGATTAAAATTAGAGAATTAGTTTCGTTATGACGAACGAAAATGAAGTCAAGTGACTTTGTGTGGGAAACTCCTGAGGGACCTTTTCCTTTCTTTCTGCGATTGAACAATACAAAGTTTGATAAATCCAAATCTTAGAAAGTAAAGTCGTTTGTTATCTCACATAAATGGCTATAGCTGAATCTTTATGGAGAAGAACACCTGATAAGTCTTATAAATCAGTTTAGTTATGCCAATTATTAATGGGCGATATTGAACTAATATGCCCGCAAAGCACAAAATACTATAAAAGCTTTAAACCCTTTTTAAACAAACTTCACTGTTCTCTGTCTCTGTAGAAACAATCAGCCAACAGCTAACAACACAACACGTTTAAAGTCTACTTATAAAACCACATTTAGGTTAAAATAATAAAGTGCATTTGGAAACAAACGGCAGACCTTTGGAGTAAGAACCAAACGATTGATGGCGAGTAAACAACCTCCACCTACTTGTTGTATTCAAGTTGCTCCAGGGAGAAAATGTGCTTGTTAAAATATTCCTGAAGCTTCTCATTTGCATAGTTGATGTTGAACTGCTCAAAGCGGTTGACCTGCGGGGAACACAATCACGCAGACGTTAAACGCAGGAAACACCAACGCAGAGATAACGAGGAGTCCCGGAGGTGTGTTTACTCATCGACAATTCAATCATGATTCAAATACTTTGGGAAAGGAGAAATAAAAGGTCATGTTGTTGAGTTTAATTGAGTGTGCTTGTTTGAGGCATTGGAATTAAATTAAATTAAATGTAATAAACTTTATTTATCCCTGAGAGAATATTATGATGATGGGTTCAAACTGTTTTCTATTATCAGGTTTAAGGGGTCACTACAGGTGAATAGTAGAATAATAGAACTTTCACAGTTGATTACTTACTTACAATATTGTTTGACAGGTTCAAAGTGTTTCATGTTGTTCACATGTCAAAGGTTTGTACAGATTCTGGATCTGTCTTTGTATCACTCCACAAATCACTAAATCCTGTCAACACACAGAACTTAGTGCATCTCCTGCATGTAGTTAGTGTAGCGTGTATAACATGAGCTGTGAGTGACATGTGAACAAAGCCCTCTGCACAAAGCTTCAGAATATAGAGAGGAATGAAAGTGGAGTTTGGTGTATGTAAGTGCTACTGAAGTGGAGACTTCTGCTGAAGAGTGTGAGAAAAAGCTCCTTTAGAGAAAAGCTCCTTTAAAGATATGTATTGTAACATTCATACATGTTGTACACACTACAGGTGAACAGAGTCATACATGTTGTACACACTACAGGTGAACAGGGTCATACATGTTGTACACACTACAGGTGAACAGGGTCATACATGTTGTACACACTACAGGTGAACAGGGTCATACATGTTGTACACACTACAGGTGAACAGGGTCAAACATGTAACTAACAGATATCATGAAGCTTCCCCACTTCATGACTCACATCAACACAACTTTATATTACAAGTGTTTAATATGTACATGAGGCATTATGTAATGTAGCTGTGGAGAGTTTAAATCTACACACACACAGTTAGAAACACACACTCTGATGTTCTCATGTTTCCTCTCGTCTGAAGAAGACGGGTTATAGAAGATAAATAGACCAGAATAGAAAATAGATCTCTAGTTCAAACACACCTCGAAGTTCTCAAATCCAAAGATGTCCAGGATGCTGATGGATTTGAAGTCTTCTTTTCCTTTGATGCGTTTGTTGAGTTTGCGGATGATCCAGTTGAAACACTGAGAATAAAGTGCCATCGCCATGGAGTCTCTGGAGTCCACCGCCTGCACAGCGGCGGGAAAAACGTGCAACATGCATCAGTCAGAATGCACCATTGTATTTGATTTATACAATATAAATAATAACACAAAGGAGGCCAAACATCCTAAAAGGCTGATCAAAAGTCGCTTTTGATCAAACACTCAAATAAAATGAACTTTTGATTACAAATAATTAGGTTCAAAACGTACCTAAAAAGAAAAACGTAAATTTCCTGGTTCTAGATTCTGAAATGTGCTGCCTGTCTTTATTATAAATCATTGTTATGGTATGTACAGTCTACGGAAGCAGGATTATGGAAACCCTACCAGCCCGGGGTGCAGCGTGGGCTGAGGAAGAACACATTACATTTTCGATCGGATCTGAATCGCAGGGAGGATACTCGGACTCTGTCCGTTAACATCGCCAGATTTGCGCTGCATTCGAGTGTAGTCAAAAAAATCGTAAAAATTAGTTCCCAAATTTGTGCGAATGAAAACAATAACCCGGAAAGTCTGGGGAATGTTGGGCTGTTTGAAATGAATTATATTTCATGGCTCATGAAACGTGTTTAAACGCCCCGAGCAATGAAATACAACACATCTAATGCTAACGGAATATATTTGGGTTACGGACTCATTTCTCTGGCCTATTGAGACATGGGAGGTTCCACTGTCCCACAGGTTGTCATCAGGTGTGAGGACTGGAGTTCACTCACCTGTTCCACAGTGAGCGGCGTGGAGATCTCCTCGCCCCTGAGGATCATGGACCGGTGGGTCAGGACTTCGGCCAGCTGATCTGGGTTCAGCCCCAGGAGGTCCGACGTCCGGCTGAGAGCTGCTGATGAAGGAAAGGCACAAACTGGTTCAACGGACCGATGAGAGCATTGAAAGGACAAAACCCAAAGTGAAGTTGTAACATCAAGAGAGAACATTAATGATCGGTGCTGTGGAGGTTTTATTCTGAAGGATTAAATAAAAGGATGTCAGCAAACGCTTCAGCAGCTTCAGAGACATAAGAAAGGAAAGAAAAAGATCAAATAAAGACTGTGAAGTCTTGATGACGAGTGCTTCAGGTGTTCCTGTGAGGAACGTCTGCCGGAGACACAGCCTGAGCTGAAAGAAGAAAGTGAGGAGAAACCTTCTGACCTGATTTGGCGGAGACCTGCGCTCCTCCGGCCGTCATGAACTCGATGTTCCCTGCGTGGAGGATCCCGGAGAGGAGCCGCAGGATCTCCCCGATGTTCTCCTCCGTGAACTGCATCGTTCGCATTGCATTCTGGGAACAAACACACATAGAGGAAGGTGAGGAGGTCACGGCGGAATGATCTCGCTGCAGGTGGAATTCTTCAGCAGCTGATTTAGTTTCTTTTAATAAATGAATGAAGATCCAAATATAAGTAAAATCTTCTTACAAAACAATATATAATGTGATTTTATACATAATTATAAAAAGAAAATACAAATGCACCTTCTTAATTACAACATTCTTGAGACATTTGTCACTTTGACTATCAAAAGTAATCCCCAGATTAATATGTCTGAGTAAAGAGAGATGACGTGTCCTGCGTACCAGAACATCCTGAAAAGTGCTGCTGTCGTTGATCGTGTTGTCAGCGAGGACGCTGGACTGTCTCAGGTAGTAGTAGCTGTCAGGCTGCGTCAACCCGAACGCCTCTGCAACACACACACACACACACACACACACACACACACACACACACAGACAGACACACACACACACACACACACACACACACACAGAGACACGCACACACACACACACACACACACACACACACACAGACACACACACACAGACAGACACACACACACACACACACAGAGACGCACACACAGAGACACACAGACAGACACACACACACACACACACACACACACACACAGAGACGCACACACACACACACACACACACACACACACACACACACACAGTTAATGTCGTATTGTAACTTTAGTGGATCACTAACGTGTCTGGAGTCAAAATGAAACCAAACTTTTCTATGGAAGTCAGTTTGTCAAGAAAAATCATATTACAAACCCCCTGAGCTGTTAATACATTTAATATATAATAATATAAGTTCACTTCAGCAGACGTACCTCTCTGCTGGCTGTTGGTTCCTGCTAACAGAGCGTAGAAGATGTGGTAGCTTCTCTCCCCGGGGTTCTGCCGGACCACTCGGTTCTGCACGGAAAGAGAAGCACCACTGTTATTAAATCAACACGGACAGAACGAACAGACAGAACGAACAGACAGAACAGACTTTGAAGTTATTCTGAAGATGGATGAACATTTGAAAGTTGAAAAGGAGTTTCGATGATGTCACTTTCAAGACAGATGAGGAAGCAGGAAGCACACTCACCTTCTCTAAGAGGTCTGAAGTCAGAGAGGTCAAGGTGCATAACATTTGGAGACAGGCATGACTCTGCAGTTAGCTAAACAAGCTAGTTAGCTATCCTGCTAACTCACAGTTACATGAGTAAAGTGATGCTGTGATTATTGTGTCACATTTCTTATATAAAATGAATAGAAGGAAGGAGATCCTTCACGCTCTGCGTAACTTTATCCCTAAAAACATCTTTGCCGACCCCTTCGAGTACTTCCTTTCTGCACATTAGTTAGCAAACGTGCTGAGGGAAGGACGTGGCGTCCACTTAACACAGAGGGTTTTAAAGGATACAGTCGATGATTCTGCCTCCCTGGATGTTTCCCTTCTGGCTGAAATGCAGCTGGACGAACTTCCCAAAGCGGCTGGAGTTGTTGTTGTAGACGGTTTTGGCGTTTCCGAAGGCCTCCATGATGGGACTGTGGAGCGGAGAAGGAGCAGGATGATTCACCAGGTGTTCTGGACATTATCTGGAGTACAAATAGGTGAAATAGTAAACCATAAACATTACCTGCTCTCCAGCAGCGCCTCCTCCACGTGGGACGTCCTGTCTCTGGACGACACCTCCAGGGAGTGCTGGCTCATGACCGACAGGAACTTCAGGATCAGTTTGGTGCTTTCGGTTTTCCCTGCGCCGCTCTCTCCACTGAGGGGAACAAAACACACGAGGGGTCAGACTCCCAATCCCTTCAACTGCCATTGAGCAAGGCACGAGACTCCCTCTCGCGAGGGGCAAGAGAAAAGAAATGCAATATAATTATTCCTTATTCTATATTTGTCGTAGAGCTGCAACGATTTTGATAATCTATTAATCGTTAAAGTCATTTTTGAGTTTTGTTTTGTCCTTGTTAATGCAAATTCTTCTTCTTCTTCTTCTTCTTCTTCTTCTTCTTCTTCTTCTTCTTCTTCTTCTTCTTCTTCTTCTTCTTCTTCTTCTTCTTCTTCTTCTTCTTCTTCTTCTTCTTCTTCTTCTTCTTCTTCTTCTTCTTCTTCTTCTTCTTCTTCTTCTTCTTCTTGCAGTATCAGTAGCCAGAGCACCAGTCAGTCTTGGTAGTAAGGTCATTATATTACCTTTTATAATAACTTTCACTCTCAATTGATCTGCAGATGATCTTCTCGATTCCCTCACAACAGATTGTGTCAGACGTGAGTGAAACACACAGATGCTGTTTTCACACGCAGCTGACGGCATCATGGGAAACATTCAGGTGAATATAACTCCACCAGTAGATGGCGCACTGGACACAACAAACTACAAGTTAGAAACCCAGCATGGCCTCATGATCCCACGTGAACTGCAGTGTGATGGAACACTTTCTCTTGCACAACGCTGACTGATGTGCAGGTGGAAGGAAACACTTCGTATCTTAAAACTTCCAGCTTCGCACATTTGAATGGGCGACAGAAAGCGAGTCGGTTCACAGAGAGGTTGCATGGAGTCAATCAAAACTCTCTCTGTGATTGAGCCAAACCATCAGAGCCGCTGGCTGCAGGCCTGTAAAGTGACACCATGACGCAGCGTCGTAATGACAGTGACGCTATTATAAACTTTAAACTACACAGAGCTGGCACTTCACGCCGCTCGTCTCCGCGGTGATGACGATGTTTGTACATGTCAAACCACCTGACAAGCTTCATCAGCCTGTAATCACTCGGGTCCCTCTGCAGGCTGTTTACGCACCGACTGCTTGGACTGGAGACATTTTTCCATTCGTTGTTATTGGAGCGTCTCATACAGACCACCGGGGCTTCTGGGTATCCAAACAGTTTTTTGTTTACTCTTATTATGACCGTGATTTTAATCTTTATTGTTTTCTGTGTACAAGCCACATCGTATAGAGGATGTTTAGAGAGACGGTGCAAACTGCAGCAGGGTTCTGACTGTATAAACAGAAACAGAGAAATGAAGCCATCGTTACGTCACATCAGAATCAATAAGTGCAATTAGGTTGCAAAAATGTAAAGCAAACAAACTTTCTGGTAATTATCAACAATTACTGAGAAGTGATCCGACAGCGCCGCTGATTTATTACTTTGATTATTCAAAGAGGCATCACACGTTCAGAGGAGAGACAATATATCATATGTGCAATGATATGAAACTAAGAAAAGCAGCAAATCCTCTTTTTAAAAACTTAAAAAGTTTGCCATTTTTGTGCATTTTTAGTTTTTAAATGACATGAATTCATCAAAAGTGAATAAATGAACCTGAGTAAGTTGAAAAGCATGAAAACATATAAATGACAAATACAAAAATCATATAATTGTCGGGGCAAATAAATGTTTTACATCTTTTCCATTAAGAACTGTACACACACACACACACACACACACACACACACACACACACACACACACACACACACACACACACACACACACACACACACACACACACACAGTGTGTGTGAGGTTCAGGGGGGCCACATTACTTATTAACCTGGAAACCAATTACACCCGACACAGAGCAGCTGAAGAACTTTACATTGGTCACATAATTCAACACTTGAGCAGACGTGTCCGCCACAGTGAATAAAAGAACACAGCGTGACCTTTAAAGATGTGCTGGTGCCTTTAACAAACAATAACTACAATAACAGCTCTTTAAAATGTCTTTGCATGAACAAAGGTGTGAAAAACAAATGAGAAATACTATGTTTCATAATGTTTCATCACGACTACTTCCACATAATGTAACTCTGGCAACAAGAAAATCAACCTGCAGTGAGATTAAACTCGAGAACGTGTGAAGTTAGGCATTTAAATCCCTAAAGCACGTTAAGTGTTAAACGAGTGTTACTTTTCACGTCTGTAAACATTTTATGGCAGAAGGTGTGATTCCTTCATGATGATGTTTGGGTGGCTCCCCACAGGCTCTCAGTCAGGCTTATTACAGGCTTATTAACTGTAATATGAAAGAAACTGTGAACTGAAACAGTACAAACATGTTTCTTGTTTCCACTCTACTTGTAATAAAGAGGCTGAAGAGCAACGCAAAGGGCAGCCAGGTGAAACTCAGACTGTTTGACTGACAGATGAAGGATCACAAGTCTTTGCAGATGCTGTTGAACTTATGAATTATATTATATTTCCATACATGTTAACTGGGACGACAGGAAACATGCTGAGGAACACCCACTGGCATTTAAAATTCATTTTCAGAGTGAAAGTGAAGAATGTCCTCCGTCTACATGAACAGTGTGGACGTGTTCTAAATGTGATGTTATTTGGATTTAGTGCAGAAATGATGAGTGAATGTTTGAGTCATTGCAACCGTCAGAGACGAGCCTCATCAGGTTAAGTAGTTGATATAAGTGTGATTATTAATCTCTGAAAGGGGAACATGCACACAATCAGTCGCTGGCGTTGCTTTAAAAGTGCAACCAAAAGTCATTTCTCACGATTATCTGTCTTCAGGACGTCACTTTGTGCAGCACTGCTTGTTTTATCTGTATTATATAACAGCTTTGTATAAATAAAGTTGAACTTGAATGTCATGCATCAGCCGTGCACGATGTCCCGCGGGTCAGTGGCACATTCCTGCCGGACAGAAAGCAGGACTGCAGATCATGTAAACTCTCAGGGTGTCTGGCTCGAGGCCGCACATGTGGACAGATGTTATGACAGGACGGCTGCAGTTTATACTCCACACGGGGAAGTCCAGTCAGAGACGGCTCGGGTCGGTAGCTTCTATGAAAGCTGCTGTTTGCAGGTTTAAAACATCAACATGTCGTTTTATTCATTAATACTAACAACGGAGACCATGGAGGAGAGGATTGGTTCTTTCGGTCTCCATGAAGTTACACATCTTGGAAGTGATCTTTCCACTATCGGCTTTCAACGAACATCCAAAAGCTTCCGCTGCGTTTGTCCTGGAAGAACTGCGTATCTCGACACTTGATGGATCTTTGACTCCTGGTGTCGTTCTTCTCTATAAATTAGCAGAGAAAGACTTCACGTACGAGAGCGAGGGAACATTTGTAAAGAAGAAAGAGTGAACGCAGACACAACTACACATCTCAGCGGTGGCTCCCCCCCGCAGCGGGTCAAACTCTCTTAAAGGGGCTGGCTCTTACTTTAAAGGGCTCGGTGTGTGTAGCTCATTTAAATAACGAAGACTCCAGTGATGGCCAAATCTAAAAGAGCAACTTATCCAAGCTCGGACACATTGAAACCAAACAGCACCTTGCCTTTGTGCTAATCCCTGGCTCTCCACATGCTGTTGCCACCCAAGGTAAAAACCCCCACAGGCAGGAAGAGAGAGAGGGGGGGGGGGGGTCTTCAGCAGAGCGACTGAGCGTGTTGCACAAACTGCCCCCACAGCTCTGGACCTCACCCAGGCCCTTTGTACCTCGGAGCTGCAGACTGAGAGAGAGAAAAGACTTTCTGAGAAGTGAAACGCAATGAGATAAAAAACAATCCGTCTTCACTTCATTTAATCTGCTGTTAAGTCTTCTTAAAGCGAGACGCTGCAGCCAACAACTTACGTTCTGCATGCGCTCGTCGATTCAGAGAATCTTTGCTTCCATAACATGAGGAAGAAAACATCCAAAATACAAATGTAGGAGTTTATTTTTGACTTGTAATACAAGAAGAAAAGTCTTAATGTAAGTTATCAACTGGGGAAGTTTCATGGTCAGTATATTTCTTTTTTCTTTTAATATATTTTTAAAGGCCTTTTTGTAAAGAAATAGTTATTTCTCACACTCAGTAGCACTTACATACACCAAACCTTCCACTTTCATTCTTCTCTATATTCTGCAGCTTTGTGCAGAGGGCTTTGTTCACATGTCACTCACAGCTCATGTTATACATGCTACACTCACTACATGCATGCCTCATTTCTACCTGCATGTTTAACGCAAATTTAAAGATGACAGATGGAAATTAAAGAACTTGTTAAAATGGACTGGAATGCACATTTAAACACTGCCAGAAATATTAAAACTTAACAAGTCAATTAGTCGAAAAACACTTTTCAGCCACAGGAGCAGACGCACTTCAGAGGTCTGTCAGTGTAACACTTAGTACTTTCAGACAAACGCTGACTTAGCAGTGCTGCAGAATACATGGTTTTCCAACATAGTGACGTGCACATGCAAAACAGTCACATCGCAGGACGTGCAATGTCAAGTAAAACAAACATTGAGTGTGTTTGTTGAGTCCAACAAACCACAAGAATCCAAAGTGACCTCATGAGCAGAGAAAACACTATTTTACTTTAACGCATAAAGACTCATCACTTACTCACAAACGCCTCTAATTTATGCGATGCAATGAAGCCACAGAAACAAATACCGACGTTGGTCACAAGATAAGTTCAGGTTTAAATAACCGCTTGTACCATGTTATGCCTTAAACAAACATGGTTGGATATGTTTACTTCCCATCATGCTCTCCTTCTTTGCCGTGATGCATTCCTCTCTTTGGTCACAGTCGAATTATTAATCTGACTCACAGCGCAGAAGACGCAGATAAAGCTCGCCAAATCCCAAGAGAAAACCTCTCAGGTATGTTTCTGCTGACCCCAGATGCCTGAGTAATTAACGAGGCTGGAGGGTCTTGAGTTTGACCTCACACCCGCCTCTGGGGTCAGGAGGTCAGGGACAGGCTGCGGGGTCGGGGGCTGTTGGCTGTGCAGGATAACACCCGCAGAGCTTTGTCATTTATTCATAATCTGGGCTCTTCTGGACACAACGGCAGCCAGTCAAAACAAAACCAACCCTGAAATCTTAATCTTCGTAAACGAAAAATTCTCCCAGTGTTTATAATACACTTTGACCTTTAGACCTTTTATAGAAACGAGTAGCAGCTCGTAAAACTAGTCAGTTTGAGTATCAAGCCTCAAAATCTTCTGTGATTCTGAGAATGAACAACTTCAAAAGTACTGAAATCAGATGAGTAGTCTTTCCCTGATCTGAATTAAATACATTATCAGTAGGATTCAAAACAATTCCTAAAAGGACCTAAAGACCGTGTTTTCTTGATCAAGAATGAATTTAGAAAACTCTAATTTTAACCCAATTGAGATACAGAATTAAAAGTCCTTTAACATCTTGGACTAAGAAACAGACACGTAAGATGAAAGCTGGCTTTACCAGCACGGCTGACAGTCCTGCTCAATCCCATGTTTTAGATGATGCAAGAAGTTTGATCCAGCATTCAGTAGTGGACATATGGTGCACTACAGGTATGTGGACACCTGAACACTATAACCATCTCAGTCTCATTCCCAAGGCGTCAAATACCTACGTGAATACACAGCCCATGGCGTCCTTTAGCGTCTGTATGACACGCACTGGACTTTCAAGTAACTCCGATGTAAACCCATCTGGGACAATATTAAACACTCTGAGCTCCAAAAGTCTGGACACATAGTTTAAACAGAAGGACGGGATGGATGGATGGATGGATGGATGGGTGGATGGATGGATAGATGGGTGGATGGATGGGTGGATGGGTAGATGGAAGGAAGGATGGATGGGTGGATGGATGGAAGGATGGATGGATAGATGGGTGGATAGATGGATAGATGGGTGGATGGATGGGTGGATAGATGGGTGGATGGATGGATAGATGGGTGGATGGATGGATAGATGGGTGGATGGATGGGTGGATAGATGGGTGGATGGATGGATAGATGGGTGGATGGATGGAAGGATGGATGGATGGATAGATGGGTGGATGGATGGGTGGATGGGTAGATGGAAGGAAGGATGGAAGGGTGGATGGATAGATGGGTGGATAGATGGGTGGATGGATGGATGGGTGGATAGATGGGTGGATGGATGGATAGATGGGTGGATGGATGGATAGATGGGTGGATGGATGGATGGGTGGATAGATGGGTGGATGGATGGGTGGATAGATGGGTGGATGGATGGATAGATGGGTGGATGGATGGATGGGTCAAAAAAACACAAGACTTTTACCCAGAAACAACGCTGTTCGTGTCCCGTGTGAAAGCAAAACCCAACATAAAGTTATTGGGAAGTTACGCAACAAATGTGGTCATTTCCACACACACTACCATCTTTTATTAACCTAACCAAGTAGATTAGAACCTCAACATAGCCAAGTCTTGAGTTTACAACAATAACCACGTGTTTACTGGGACCTTGGTTTGACACGCGGGGCTACCCAGTGATGTCAGAGCTCTGTGCAGACCGGTCAAGTTCTTCCGCACCAAACTGGGGGAAAGCATTTCTTCATGGAGCTGGATTTGTCATGTTGAACATGAAAGGGCAAAACACAAACTGTTGACTCAAAGTTGGGAAAGCTCTGCTGTCAATGCAAACCCTGTCAGAATACAGCTAAACTGCAATCTCAATTACGTTTCGAGGTATTTACTCCCAGATTGTCCCCGGTTGTAAATTTAATTGCTTAGGTTTAGTAAAATCAGGGTTTGTTAGTGAAGTAACAGAATTACATTTAAGAAACGTCAACGGGGACTTTTGGTTAGATGCAGTTAGTTTGACCATCCGTTCACTGCAACCTTCTCTTTCTGCGAACTTTGGTTGGAAACATTTTAGTTGACTGTAAAGCAGCAGTAAAACCCAAAGCAGGAACAACAGCCTCATACCAAGGTTATAAAAACATTCACTTTGAATCTCCTGTTTATTGCTTTATTATCCAGAAGAGAAGCTGCCATGGTGGCATTTGCTGTGTGCGATGAAGGTTTGGAGGTTTTCCAGAACAAGTTCTTGCTGAAATCTGCATCAAAAACACAACAGGGGGGGCTCCATTAAAATCATGTGGCTCGACGCAGGCAGGTATCCGCATCAGTGAAAACGCAAAGTGGCTTTCATGAGCATTAATGAGCAGATGCCTTGTGTTAGAGCTGGTTTTCTTCCTCCTCCTCCTCCTCCTCCTCCTCCTCCTCCTCCTCTTCTTCTTTTACACCAGCTCCTGTTTCCTTCGCCTCCCTCTGCCTGGATCTGATTACCCACAATCCCAAAATCCGACGAGAAAGCTTCCTGCCTTGCCTGAATGTGCCAACTTGCAATTTATAGCTCTTCTTCCTCACACACACACACACACACACACACACACACACACACACACACACACACACACACACACACACTGATCGTTTTTCTGTATGGGTGGGGGTGCTGCCATGTTACATGTTTTACGAGGGTCCGCTCTGAGATGGCTTTGGTGTTTTTCGGGGACCAATGGGGGAAATGTGTGTGTGTGTGTGTGTGTGTGTGTGTGTGTGTGTGTGTGTGTGTGTCATCGTTGTGAACCAGACCACGTACTGCGCCAGCTGGCCTTTGACTCAGTGTTAAAGTGATCCTCCACTCAGAATCTAACTTTAGATATCAAACACACTTGACGAGCTCGAGACCTGGCTGTGAAAAGTTTGCAGTTTGTCAAGTTTCAAGCAAAAGCATTGGTTTGCTAATATTAACTTAGAAAAAAAAGTGAAATCTTATCAATCAGTTCAGTTTTTTCCAGATCCTTAAGTCACTTGATGACACGTAATCCAGTTCTCTGCTGAAGACTGAGATGTAAAGCTGCAACGATTAGTTTAGTTGCTGTTTTTTAGCTTCTCAAATGTGCAGATTGTTTGTCATTAATAACAATGAACTGACTCTATTTGGGTTTTAGAGTCAGTTCACTGTTATTAATGTTATTATTGTGTATTAGTTGCAGTCCTAGTCAGAAGTGGTTGAAAGTGAACCTTTGAGTAAAATCACCTTCAATCACAAACATTCTGCAATTCAACCTTTTACTGTCCTACAGCCACTTAACCAGCTGCCTGATTAGATGTGTCAATATTATTCTCTTTACTTCCCATAACTACATTTTTCTTCTGAGCCTCAATTGTTGCATTGTTTTCTTGCTTTGGTTAACAGGTCTGTGTTGCAGCAATCAGGTTTCAAGGTACCTGCAGTAAAAATGAATAAAAGAACAAATACGAAGCGCCTGTATTAATCTGTTCTCAGTCCCTGTCAGTAGGCTGAGGAAGTAAAATGCTTCCATATTATTGAATACTAGCCTTCTGTTTGATCAGAGGTCTATGTTACCTCCCAACAGAACCTCCATCCTGACGTTCACTCACAAGGGAGCCACACAGCCGGCGGCCGCACTCAGGAAAACACTTGGCAGTGAAAAACAACAACTGAGTGTCACTGCTCCGCCCTGCAGTTATTCTCAGCCTCACACATCCATCCTTTGACTCCACGTATCAAAGCAGGAGACGGAATGAGACTCACACACCTTCCTGTGGACTTTCAGGCAGAAGATGAAACTTTCAACCTCAACATATCCTTAAACAATGAGATTAAGAAGAGGAGCGCGTGTCATCTCCTTCATTCTAACACAGTAAACCATCAAGTTGTGTTTAGCAGAGACATCAGTTAAAGGTCACGACTGCTCTGTGGTTTGTCCTCATGTCCTGGAAAAACTACGCAAGCAAACTGTTGTTTTTCTTGGTCTTGAAGCTTACAGCTTATGTGCTAAATTAAGTGTTTTCAGAAGCTCCAGAAGTCTGTGCCATAGTTTGAGATACACACAGAGTTCAGGGGGAAATGCAAACCAATGTTTTTTAAAAAGCAAGAAGAGATGAGTCTGCAGAACCCTCGAGGGGCATTTGCTTGTTGCGGCAGGAGAAGTCGGAGTCAGGGGGATAAAGACAAACCCAAAGCAGATCTATAACAGAGATACGTCTCCGTGAACAGAATGGCAGCATTGTGCCGCTCAGGACCTTCTGCAACGACAATATGACATGTTTGTGTTTACGCCTCTCTGTGCATATTCTTCCCACCAACCAACATCCTGCCAGACAAAAGACTTTCTGTGCCCTGAACACAAGGACGAAGAAAAGTCAAAGCAGAGGACGGCGGGGGGAACATGTGAGGTGAGACTGTACACACAGAGCTGCTGGTCTTTCACTTTTCAACTGCCATTCTTTACACTCGGTGTATTCAGGCGTCAGTTTTAATCCAACTCTGCTGCGGTGCAAACACAACAGGTCGGAGACCGCTCGCCAGAATTGTTCTCAGACCATTTCCAAGCGAACCATCGTGCGGTTCCATTGCAGTGACAACAGAATCCGACCCAACTGCAGGAAATGAACCAAAAGGCAGGATTATGGGACGCAGGTAAACGACAGACGATGTCTTGTTGACATCTGAGCAGAAGAGGACGTACAGAAATGCTGAATGACGTGAAGTGACGTTTATGAAGTCATTTGAGATAAACTGGTGGAGAAGGGATATCCTCATGATTGTTGCACTTGTAATTGTAATGAACTGTAATGTAATGCACTGTAATGTAATGAACTGTAATGTAATGCACTTTAATGTAATGAACTGTTAATGTAATGAACTGTAATGTAATGAACTGTTATGTAAATGTAATGAACTGTAATGTAATTTAATGAACTTTAATGTAATGAACTGTAATGTAATGAACTGTTAGGTAATGTAATGAACTGTAATGTAATGCACTTTAATGTAATGAACTGTGATGTAATGCACTGTAATGTAATGAACTGTTATGTAATGTAATGAACTGTAATGTAATGAACTGTTATGTAATGTAATGAACTGTAATGTAATGCACTGTAATGTATGAACTGTATGTATGTAATGAACGTAATGTAATGCACTTAATGTATGAACTGTAATGTAATGAACTTAATGTAATGTAATGAACTGTAATGTAATGTAATGAACTGTAATTAATGCACTTTAATGTAATGAACTGTAATGTAATGAACTGTAATGTAATGAACTGTAATGTAATGTAATGAACTGTTAATGTAATGCACTTTAATGTAATGAACTGTAATGTAATGTATGAACTGTAATGTATGAACTGTAATGTAATGTAATGAACTGTAATGTAATGAACTGTAATGTAATGAACTGTAATGTAATGTATGAACTGTAATGTAATGCACTTTAATGTAATGAACTGTAATGTAATGTAATGAACTGTAATGTAATGAACTGTAATGTAATGAACTGTAATGTAATGTAATGAACTGTAATGTAATAAACTGTAATGTAATGCACTTTAATGTAATGAACTGTAATGTAATGAACTGTAATGTAATGTAATGAACTGTAATGTAATGCACTTTAATGTAATGAACTGTAATGTAATGTAATGAACTGTAATGTAATGTAATGAACTGTAATGTAATGCACTTTAATGTAATGAACTGTAATGTAATGAACTGTAATGTAATGAACTGTAATGTAATGTAATGAACTGTAATGTAATGCACTGTAATGTAATGAACTGTAATGTAATGAACTGTAATGTAATGTAATGAACTGTAATGTAATGAACTGTAATGTAATGAACTGTAATGTAATGTAATGAACTGTAATGTAATGAACTGTTATGTAATGTAATGAACTGTAATGTAATGTAATGAACTGTAATGTAATGCACTTTAATGTAATGAACTGTAATGTAATGAACTGTAATGTAATGTAATGAACTGTAATGTAATGCACTGTAATGTAATGAACTGTAATGTAATGAACTGTAATGTAATGTAATGAACTGTAATGTAATGCACTGTAATGTAATGAACTGTTATGTAATGTAATGAACTGTAATGTAATGCACTGTAATGTCATGCATTGTAATGTAATGCACTGTAATGTAATGAATTGTAATGTAATGCACTGTAATGTAATGCATTGTAATGTAATGAACTGTAATGTAATGCACTGTAATGTAATGCATTGTAATGTAATGCACTGTAATGTAATGAACTGTAATGTAATGCACTGTAATGTAATGCATTGTAATGTAATGAACTGTAATGTAATGCACTGTAATGTAATGCATTGTAATGTAATGAACTGTAATGTAATGTGATGTGATGTAATGTAAAGTAAAACACTTGCAAATCAAAGCAATGGCTGCAATGAAAACTAAGAATCCTCATACTGAGAATAAGAACGTCGTTAACAATGAAAGCAAAGACATTGTTCACTTTCTGCTTTCTTCACAAAATCAAACCAGTTTACGTTTTAAGTGGACATGTGTGTCTCATTACCCACAATGCCAATGAAACGGGGCCAAACAGGGCTGTAAACTAACGCCAGCTAATTGTCAGAAAAGTGCAACTCGTGCCTGAAGCAGCTGCGACTCTCCACCTCCACTGCTTTTATCTTATTCTGCAAGACAAGCAAAGTGAGTTCAGTTTTCTCTGGACAAACGTGTTTTAGAGACAATGTTCAGAAGTCATCTGAAGCTGTGGAGGTAATGTGTGTTCGCTGCAGGCAGAGACCAGGTCTTATATAATTCTCTTTATTTTGCATGCCAGAACACCCCGTGTCCCCACAGCGCTGAACAAAGACCCCTGGCCACATATTCAGGATACCTCGATGACCACAAACACAACAGTTCCCACAGAGTCAAACACTGTGATGTCTCCTGTATCCGCCCGCTGCTGAATCAGGGGCCAAATATTATCATTTCTGAAATGTAAAAATAACTGTTAGTTTGAAGTCAGGGGGAAGAGAACGTTTTGGTCTGTCTGATAGAACAATGGAGCGACGGAGGATGTGAAAGTCGTCCAGCTAAAATCAAAGAGGAAGGATGTGAGGAAGGAAAGCAGCGGACAGGGGATGGAGATAGTAACAAGAGTGTGTGTGTGTGTGTGTGTGTGTGTGTGTGTGTATCTGTGAGTGTGTGTGTGTGAGTGTGTGTGTGTCGTGGCGTGGAGCGCTCAGATCCTCAGAGCCGCAGCCAAACCGCCCAGGGGACTTGAAACTTGATCAAAGTGTTTAGAAGTGAAAGATTAAACTAGTTTAAGACCACAGTAGTTAATTCAAACGGCCGATTAGAAGGCTCAATATAACCTGACAAGAAAGGTACGGATATCCTGACGGGGCATCCACTCAGCAAAAGTAAAAACATTTTAAAGAGCATGTGGAGAAGAAGAAACTTCTCACAATGGCAACTTTTCTTTACAGTTCTCAGAGTAGATTTATGTCTTTCAGCTTATTTTTGTGCCCCCTAGTGGCCAGAAATGTATTGCAGAAGCTTTAAATTAAAACTACCAAAACACCGATTAAAAAAAGAATATCCAGCATACCTGTCAACATTGGAGTTTCAAAATAAGGGAAATGTTTTGCCGGACTCCGCCCATATTTTAACAGCTCTCAGCCACCAATGTAAACGTAAACACATAAGGGACGGATATACATTCAGGAAATACATGTTTATTTAAAGTATGTATTACTAGTACAGACACGTCTATAAGATGTATGTATTTTATTTGATGAGTTATTATCATCAATTTATTTGATGATTGATGAGTTGTGTGGCTTTTGTTTCCCCCACGAGGACTTCCTTGCGATGGCAGAGTCTGGAAACATGTCCGCTACACTGCGACTGAAATCATCGCAGGAGCTGAAGGCTACATTATTTTTGGCGCAAAGCATCGACATCTGTCCCTCAGCTCTGGTCACTTGGCCTGCCTCCGACACAGTTCTTGTCACACATGAAGTCATTGACAGTGTATGTTTTTGTGCCTCTTGGCGTGTTTGTGCTTGGACGATTTTTCTTGCTGACGAACATCGCTTATTCCGCCGTGTGCGATGCTAACATCTGAATGGCACACTTTACAAAAAGCACGAGTTTGCCCGACTCTGCTTTTAATAAATAAGAGAAGGTCTCCTCCCATTTGTTACTTGCATAAAGTTTTAACTTGTTTGGCAGGTACAGCTGCGTCTCCATCTATCTCCCGTTCACTGTGACTCTCATTATATGTTTTCGTGTTATTGTTCCTGTTTTCTTCTTCTGTGTGTTTACTGGTGGATAACGTTTTTCAGCTAAAGTTAAACATAATACTGCCACCTGCTCTGCCGGAGGTCACTTTACACTTTACACTTTTTTTAATACGCCTATTTAAAAAAAAATAATTTAAAGGTTAAAAATACCGGATAATTACGGGAAAATATTTATACGGGAGAAAATACGGGATAATCCCGGGAAAAACGGGAGGGTTGACAGGTATGATATCCAGTGAAGGTCACCCACCTGATCAGGACACACTGGTTCTGCAGCCTCTTCCAAAGTGAGCGGTAGCACTCGTTGGCGACTGCGAAGATGTGCGGGGAGATTTCCCCGAGGTGGTTTCGGCTGTACAACTCCATGGCCGGCCGGTCGTACAGGCCAGCGAGTGGCTGGTAAGGGTTCACTGCCGCCAGGATGGAACCAATGTATGTCTGAGATCAAAAGAGACGGAAATATAAACATGAATGAAGATATCAGTCTGTAAATGAACGAGCAGGTAATACGCTTTCATCCAATAGAAAGATGTGTCTCAGTGTTGTTTGAAGCTTTTTAGCCTGGAAAAAGACGCTAATA
>NC_041371.1:1435586-1598086 GCF_900634415.1 Cottoperca gobio | reverse complement strand
AAAACACATTGGGATTGTATTTTAAATATATATTCTATATATTATACGTGTATAGTTATCTGAAATGTGACTTAAAATATTTAAACACTTAAAAAAATTACAGTTTTAGAAAAATCACAATATTAAAGTGAATTCATTTTAAATTGCAGTTTTAGTTAAATGTCTGAAATAGTTCAACGTAATGTTGTAAAGGCTTGTTAACTGTCCTTCACATTGTAGGATACAGGTATTGTAACATGTTCCCCTTTCATATCATTAATAGTTAACATTCACTGTGTTGTATTCAAAGGAACATGTTCCATGAAGGGCTGTTGGGAACGTTGGGAACCACCAGTTGGGAAAATGCAGAGAATACAGAAAAGGTGGATTATGCTGCAGGAGTGGTTTGAATTAATTTTCAATATGTTTTCTTTCCACCAAGAAAATGTTCATTATTGGATTAGTTCAATTTAGAGCAAACCATAAACGTTTTAAAACAAACACATCTACAGAGGCGAGTGTTTGGCACTCAACAGATTCTGAGTAGAGTATCACTTCCCTTCTTGACACACTTATCTAACATTGAACAGATAACACTGACAAATACACAGTATGTGTCCAACTGACCTAAAGTGAATCCTTCGCTCTGTGACGGAGAGTAACTGCAGCTAAAGAGACTTTGTGTTTACAGAAAGGCGTCAGTCAGTGCTGATGGTGTAACTGTAGAACAGAGGGAGGCATGCAGGCAGTCGGACCTGTCCAAAAAATAAGATCTCTCAGAGCCAGAGCCAGATTAATGCACTGAGAGGGAAATGAAGACCAGATGGAGAAAAACAAAAAAACTAGAGGATCAGATCCAAAGCGCTCCGCAACCTGACTGACGGCAGGAAATGTAAGCGAGGGGAGTGGGGGGTGGGACATGCAACAGTCACTGAGTTACCGTGTCACCAAGACAAATTCCTGCATTTGTTATACTTCACGATTAAAGCGATCTGATCCACAATTCATATTTAATATCTCTGTTGACGGACGGAAACGTCGGGCTGTTCAGAGGAGACGGCTTTTATTTTAAAAATCATGTATTGGCAGTTTTCACAGGTTTCCTCAGGACATGGAATCTTCTCAAACATGTAATAAACGGTGGAAAGTTTTGATTCTAGTAGAGAAAAGAAATATATATTACAAATCTGTTGTAACTTCCTGACTGGAGGACAGAGTTGTGTTACAGATGAGAATGAGAATATAACTCTTTGTCGACGATGTATTGCTTTATACTGCAAAGCAACCAACATTGTGTTTTAAAGTTTAAGAAAGTTAGCTTGTTTACAGATCGATTTATCTTCCTCAGGAGATTACACACAGCTTATTTACACACCCAGAAGTTACAGAGAAACTTCATCATTCAGTCTTTGTGTTTATCTGATGAATGTAATACAGTATTCTGTCGTTTAGCTCTGTTCTTGGTGTGGACTAACTCCTCTGGGAAATCTTGTCTCTTTAGCTGCTAAATGCTCCGCCATGTTCACCAGCGAGTCTAACTGTGTCTGTCAGCTGTTTGCTGCTGGGGGGGGGGGCTGTTTACAGCTTTGTCTCTAAAAAACAGCTGCCTGTTTCCAATGATAACTACACTATGAGCGCGGTGAGGGTGAAAAGTACTTTAGTGGGTCGGACAGTTAAACAAGATTCATTCAGCTGATAATTCTCTGAAGGTTCATCATCCAAACCAAAATGAAATCATCTGAGCCAAAAAATGTCCACCAGACAAATTTGTTTTTCTGTTAGCAAGATCATTTAACAAATAACAGATGGAGGAATAACTTCTGCCAACATTTATCGTAATTAGCAAACCAAAAATGCTAAAATTGATGCAAAACACTTTGCATAAAAAAAACCCTTGATGTGATTTGTCTTCTCATTCCAGTAAAGCTATCTGCTCACATTCCTAACAAAAATAGATCTAAATGAGAGCAATGGGCAGTGTTGGGGAAGCTCCTTTGAGAACAAAGCTTTGCAAGCTACCAACTACTTCACACTGGAAAAAGTTGATCTACAGAAAAGCTACGCTGGCTACTTACAATGTACATACAAAATTATACATTTGACATGTATTACAAATACATTGAGTTCACGACTCCACAACACAGTATCCACTCAATCTGGTCTCGCAGGAAGTAACGTAAGCACCGAGTATTTGTATTCATAGCCTGCAGGAAATGACATCAGGAGAGTTTTTGGCGAAGCGTGAAGCTCAGATGGCTGGAAGGCCTTTTCTCCACATCTGACAACAATCAGCACTCATAGCTGGACGACAGCTTCGGCTGAAACCTCTGCAAGGTAAAAGTATGTTCCACACATGCACACGTTCTGCTTTTAAGAAGTGGCTTTGTGCTTCAGTGTGTCTAAAGCGAAGTGTGTGTGTGGTCTCGAGGTGTGTGTTTATGTATGACAGATATCTACTGTGGGGGAAAAGGTGACATGAAATATTGAAACATGAAGTTTGTATAGAATGTGACTGAAAACACTGCCTCATCTGGATTCTTTCATATATTGGGACATGAATTTGGGGGAAACACAGGCAGGATTTGACAACACCAAAGTGTTCATCACTGTTATCTGCCTGGATATTCACAGATGAGCTATTAGCTGCTCTGCTCAAAGTTATTTTGACAAGAAAAGAGTGAAATGAGACTCACGGGCCGTGCAGGTTTCACCAAATGCTATGGAGTTTTCTAAATTCCAGGTTACTTGCAGCATACGTTGCACCTCTCAGTTATGAGTTGGGAGTTTGTCAAAGTGGAACACCAGCTGGCTGTTGCTGTGACTTCTTCAAATAATCTGAATGAGTCACAAGACTGATTCTGCTCTGAGCTGAAACTGACTGAGTTGTGTTTGATCAGAGCTGGAGAGAGGAAGAACATGTTTGTCTTTGATATCCCGTTTGAAGCATGGAGCGTCACAAACCTTCCACTACCTCCGCTAATCTCTTTATTCTTGTTTGTACCGGAACCACAAAACAGGTCATTAGTGAGGGATTTCTAAAAACATGTTCCAAGATAGGGCTGCAACTAACAATTATTCTCATTATTGATTAATCGTTTTGTCTGTAAAATGTAAGAACGTTGTGAAACATGTCCATAACCAGGTTCTCAAAGTCTGGTGAAGTATTTAAATGTATCCAAAACCCAAAGATATTCACTTTAATATGATATAAAACCTATAACACATTATATATACGAGACACAAAAGGTTCCTGGGCAGAAATAAAACGTTCTTGATTTGAAAGACCTCCTGCTGGGAAGAGAGAAACAGAGAGGAGTAGAGGTGTTGACACTTGAATGGCCAGACATAGGCGTGTGTGTGTGTGTGTGTGTGTGTGTGTGTGTGTGTGTGTGTGTGTGTGTGTGTGTGCCCGTGTGTGAGGGAAGAGGGGGAGTTGAGAGAAATATATTGATGGTGGACAGACGTATGAAGAACAGCGTGTGATAGAAAAATGAGAGAATGTGTTTGTCAGTGTGTTTCTATGAGAGAGGGACAGAGTTGGGGTACAGAGCAAGTCAGGGATTCCTGAGAGGGAGACAGTGTGTGTGTGTGTGTGTGTGTGTGTGTGTGTGTGTGTGTGTGTGTGTGTGTGTGTGTGTGTGTGCACAGTCTTTAGCTGCTGTGATTGTAACCAGCTGTGCTGTCGACTGGTGGCCTCAGTCGTCTCCTCTGCAGATTCTCTCACTCTCACACACACACACACACACACACACACACACACACACACACACACACACACACACACACACACACACACACACACACACACACACACAGTTCAGCTATGGAATGCTAATGCTATAGAAACGTAGCTTCACAGTTTGGCTAAAACAAAAGTTTAACAAAATGATGATTGTTGATGTGATTGTGTGTTTTTAAATTGAATAGTAATCATATTTTTCTCATGGCACTTCTTAACAAACTATAGATATTTTCCAAGCACTGCTAAGAAATGTATTGATACATAGTTTGTTCTTCCTCATCATCAGACATTTGTGCTTTTCTATTTCCTTGTATTAATACTCGCGCAAATCGCGCAACTCACGTGTCACCAGCAATGATCCAAACTACAGACTCTGTTGGAATATTTTGCTGACTTCCTGCCTCCAGAACTTCTCCTTGGTGCTCCAAAAGTTGCACAAATTTCACATTTCTCAGAAAATAAAAGCTTTTTAGTAAATGTTTGTATGATAATAAAGGTTAAATAAATACGTATGAATATCAATACATGCCAACCTGTGGTATTAAATGTTACTTGTCAGGAAAGAGAAGTTCTCCAGGCCTTTGATTGACATGATGCACAGAAATACACCTTAAACAACTGCAACTAAATTGATTATCTGATATTTAATCTTCATACTTTCTCAGCAGCAAAGGAGGTCCAGATTTAAAGACACAAAACAGTCGTGAGGATATATCTATATCTCTTTTAAAGACACAAACTGAGAAGAGATGTTAGTTAAACTAATGAATCCTCCTGATTTAATTCTCTTAGAAGTCGGCAGGGGTGCGTTCAGGAATGTCAGAGCCCCTGACAGGTTGTGACAGCGGGCCCCTCGCTGCCATGCATTAGATTTCATGCATTAGCTCATCACCTCACCTTGCTCTGCCCTCTCCCTCACAGGGACGTCTCTGGGAACCCAAGACGCATTTTAGAATGTCAGGAACTTTCCCTGTGTGTCACCCAAACTGACTTTTAGGTCAAAAGAGGCCATCTGAGAAATATAAACTCTATATATTACCTCCCACACACAGACCTTCGTATAACAAGCAGATGATACACAACCTGAGGCAGAACGTCTCTCATTGATCCACTAACCTGCTCTGACGAAACACGTAACACGATAAAACACCTTTCCTCATCGAAGACACCGAGTATCAAAAGAGACCGAATATGTGACATGACGCTGACGCAACGCTTTTCTGGAAAGTCAACACTCAAGTCCAGAAGTCACAGGACATCTGGCAGGAAGGTGGAGGGATGAAGATGAGCAGTTCATCAAAGAGCGAGAAGAAGGTCCAGTTAGCAGCAGCAGAGACAGAGTCCAGACACTGGAAGCATCTGACCACTTAATTACTGGATGTGGTATTTAAATATTCATTTATAAAAGGTCTTTAAATGTCACTAAGTACATCTACTCAGATACTGCACTAACTTTGTACTTTTACTCCACTACATCTATCGGACAGCTTCAGTTATTTCCTCCAGATGTTTGTGATGAACTGAAAGTGTTTCCTTCATGTGTTGAGAAGATCCTCCTTCTTCAGCTGAATGAAGTCTTTAAAAAGCTTGCCTTAGAGAGTTCATTAAAATGATAATTAAATAGCATCTATAAACTTATTCAAAGCTGAGACTTCAGAGGGTCATTAGTTTGCTCTGAGTACCAAACTCTTTTTAATGTATGTATTTGCTTACCTGAGAAGTCAGCACATGAACTATCATTTTAAAGACTACTGTTGGCTCTCTTGCTTAAAGTTCTTCCCTTTCGCCCACTTCACCAAAAACTCTCCTCTAATTATCCCTCTTTGCAACTTCTGGCCCACAGAGGGGGAAACAGTGGAGATTGGAGTGACTGTGATGAATTGATTGGATAATTTCGACCATACGGGAGCATTCAGATGTGAGTCAAGTAACGAGATGGCATTTGTCAAAAGTTAATGTGGCCAATGCGTGCAGAAAGCACAAGGCTGCCTTGTTTAGCTGCAGAAAGTGCTGGGTCAGCTTTATTCATTAGTCCATAAGTACAGAAGGAGACATAATGGTTGAGACCCTTTGTCTTCTACACCATACAGTACACTTTCATAGGCTCCTGTACTCTGACGGGTCAGCAGCAACACAGTGGCTTTGTTTGCTAATAAGCTCAGTGTGTAAAGCAGGACAGTGTGGAATAAATTACTTTGTTAGCATCGGCTCTGAACATGGAAGCACCATGCTCACCAGTACTACCATCGGGGTACACGAGACATGCCACCTCCTCTTACAGCTCGTCCGCCGAGGAGGTTTGGATTTCGGCTCAGCGGGATTACTGAAAAACTACGGGCGCGTTTCTCCTGAAACTTGGTGGAAGGATGACGAACGGACTAAAGTAGAACCCATTCATTTTCGGAGCGGATCTGAATAATGGAGCACATCGAGAGTTCGGGCATTTGTGATGCGTTCATCTAGTTTTGATCGGGAAAATAACTTGCAGAGTTGACGACTGACACATAGCGGACGAAAGTAAATGTTGGGTTGATGGCTTCTTCTTTGTAGCATCCATGTTGGTGGCACAACACGACATGAACACACCGAAGTCGGAAGAATGAGGAGCCTGTGAATGCAACATTGGCCTTTGATACCCCCAACAAACACCCATAAGAAACCTAAAATAAAGAGTTATTTGTGCTTAAACCTGAACAAACTTTAACCGTAGTGCCGTCACATCATAGAATATATTTATTTTTGACTTGTTATATCAGAAAACATGGAAAGAAAATCGTATTTTGTTGTTTAATTTAGAGGTTATGTCCTTTTGCGGCCTCCTGTGTAATTGATGCCTTAATCTTGTTACTATAAATATCAGTTCTGAGGCAACATATCAGATTTCACTCAGTTCCCTCTGGAGACACAAAAGGCTTTATGAGCTTTTTTCTCCCAAACACCTGGAAACACACTTTGATGTGTGAAAGATGCAGAGTTTCCCTTTAATTCATAATATGGACAAACATCTTCAAAAACGTGTTTCGGTCTGTTGGACAGAAACACGTCATAATAAAATGGACTGAGTAACATAAGTGAGTTGAACAGAGGCAACACATGTGATCACATATATCACAGAGCTAACATGCTATTAACTGTCCTGTCTCACAGCTTGGACAACACGGCTGCTATCAGAGCCAGCACCCATCAGCCAAACTCCCACCAGGGAGACCACCACTGGAGAACCGACTCTGCAACCAGCGTCAAACCAAACAAACCCAAACTCTAACCTTCCTCCTCTCACTTGGCAACCTGCTGCTCTTGGCTGCCAAACAAGGAGCTCCGTTCAGCGCCGTCCAGGTTTAACAACTTGGAACCAAAAAAGGCTGAAAATCTCTCGACTTGTTTGAGTTTCATCACCTGGTCAACGCTGTAGTCGTGGAAACATCAGTAACAAGTCCTCCAACAATACTCCAACAGGACTTCTGATTAGAATATACATGTTATATTTGTAGTGATAGTAAAGTGATGTGTCATGATCAGCAGACCCTGAACCCTCCTGTGAGCTCAGGCGGAGAGAAAGCATCTAAAATAAGGATTGGCACAGATCATGGCTGAACCGTAAGAGATGAAAATAAAGATCTGAAGCAACAGAGAGAAACTTTAATTGATTAATTATGTGGGCAGAGAAACACTCGGTTGTTTCAGTAAGAACTAAAGGAAGAGAAGAGAATTACAGAAGGAAACGTATCTTCTACTACGACAGTGTGTAAAGAAGATATAGAAATATTTATGTAAAAAACTGTAAAATGATCTTATTTTGCAAATGTTTTACTGTAAAAGGTTCTGAAAGGAGTTTAACTAAATGTTGTATTCATGCGTTTGAGCGCACAGGTTTGTATTTTGTTGTTAAAAACCTGCAGTCTGCACACGTGTCTCCTTTACATCGTGCACACACACACACACACACACACACACACCTTTGGATTAGGTTGACACGTGTGTTTCACCTCGAGTTAAACCTTCACTGTAATAAATCAGAGACAGAAAGCTAAACGTTTTCTGACAGGATATCCAGCCTCAGAGGGACGCGTCTCCCTTTGCACCCCCGTTTCTCAACAACAGCAGCGTTCTGACCGAGACGCCACCTTCTCTTCTCTGCCTGCGTGTGTCCGGGCGTTATCTCTGTTTGTGTTTGAGAAACTTCAGCCGTTCATGGGAGAGCTCTTGAAAGAAGGCCGTGTCCCCTGTCCCCCCCCGTGATACTGCAGATATGATTGAGCTTGTTCTACGTGTCCTTAAATCAGAAGCTCTCCATGTTTTATCATCAGTATAAACAGGAAGTTGTTATTTCTTCACTTCTGAGGTCACGGTTTATAGAGAAAGAATTTGACATTAAATGAACTACATGACGTTCACTTGTGACACGTATTGTTGGGGACAATAGAGCTTTATTTTTGTATTTATGTTTATGATTTTCTCTGGTTTTCTACAAATGTTTCACGATTTTCTTTTTGTTTTCAATTCTTTAATTTTTTAAATATAGGTGGACAACATAATACAACTCCATCTGTATCAATACACCACAACCCCCTTTATATTTACCGGTGGGTTTTATAAATCTTAAATACATTTTTATTTAAGTTTTTGGCAAATTGTGGATTAAATTACAGACGATATTCACTTTATTTCTTTTTTTTCATCTTGTCCAATATTTATTCTTACTTTTATTTTAAAGCTTATTTTTAGTTTGTTTTATCTTATTTTATTTGTTTAATTATTTTCACCTTTTTATTATGCATTTTGCACATTTATACTTTTTTTATTTACATGTCTATTAAATGTAAATAAAATACTCTATAATTATGTTCTGGTTCATCTTTTTCTTTCTTTTCAAACCAGCTAAATTAGAACTGCCATCATGTTGCACATTGAAACAAGCTCAGCCAGACCCAGCGGACAAAATCAAACATTTTGTGAAGAACCATGAAGTCAACAGCTTTACAAACTGTTGGTGGAAGTCATCAACATTCGCTTGTAGGAAACTTACATAGATGTGTCTCTGCTGGTAGCGCAGGAAGAGGTTGTGCATGATGGCGCCATCATGAAGGTCCTCGAGGGTGGACATGTCCTCCACCCCTCTGATGCTGCTGTGATGCATGGGCTGCACCTTCTGTCTGCTGAGGGCGTTCTGCTTGTAGGTGTACACCTGGATCACAGAATGGAGAAATATGGAGATGAGAATCCTGTAAGAATAACTGCATGTGTCAAAACCCAGAGGAACGGTTCTGTACGGCTGACCTCCACCTCAACATTAATGTGCTTCTCAAGAGGAACGTGGACTTCAGGCTGACAGATCTCTACCACGACTTCTACATCTTTATTATTAGATGCAGCGAGTGAGCCGGTCCAGAACAGGAAAGGGCGAGACCTCCATACCACAGCAGCTTTTCATATTGTAAGTGTAACACAAATAAACTTACAGAAGGCCTGAAATACTAAAACAAACGTCTAATTATCTGCAGATTATTTAGAAATTCAACTTTGTAAGAATCATCACTGACTCTTATCAGGGAGGAACTATGAGAGGACATGTGCTGCAGTAATAATGATGATGATAGGAAACAGCTGGGAGAAGAACCTGGACCAAGACAGGAAAACCCAACAAACCTGGATATGTTTGATGTTGAAACGGAGTAGAACCAGATAATATTTTGCAAACAGATCCTAAGTTTGAGCAGAAGTTCAGGTGCTGTTTTCCTGGGAGGAAGATGATATACCTCGAGGTGTGAAGCTTTGACAGGAAGCATAAACCAGGTGTGACTGAGAAAAACGCTCTGACTGACTGACGGGCAGGAACATCGTCGTCCTGCGGCTGATGCAACACACATGCAGGACACATGACTGAATATTAAGGGTCAATATTCAACTAAATAAAAAGGGTCAAAATGTGAGTGGTAAAAATCAATCACTGGTGGAGATGTTGGTGGAGTGAAGCCAGGTGGAGGTGCTTTCTGCTTTCAGTGGTAGAAGAAGAATCCAATACAAAACTTTTTCCACAATGTTCAGCAAAGACACAGACAGACAGACAGACAGACAGACAGACAGAGAGAGAGACAGACAGACAGACAGACAGACAGAGAGACAGACAGACAGACAGACAGACAGAGAGACAGACAGACAGACAGACAGACAGACAGAGAGACAGACAGACAGACAGACAGACAGAGAGACAGACAGACAGAGAGACAGACAGACAGACAGAGAGAGAGACAGACAGACAGACAGACAGAGAGACAGACAGACAGACAGACAGACAGAGAGACAGACAGACAGACAGACAGACAGACAGAGAGACAGACAGACAGACAGAGAGACAGAGAGACAGACAGACAGACAGACAGAGAGACAGAGAGACAGACAGACAGACAGAGAGACAGACAGACAGACAGACAGACAGACAGAGAGACAGAGAGACAGACAGACAGACAGACAGAGAGACAGACAGACAGACAGACAGACAGACAGACAGACAGACAGACAGACAGCTCTATGTTGCTTCTTGTATGCTGGGTTGTATGTGTCTGCCTGCGGTTGACTGTAATTGTTATTTGTTGTCAGGTGTCTCTTTAAAAAGGATTTAATCTCTACATTAAACACTAAACTCCAACCATCAGACTGATGTAGTCAAATGTTTGTGGAGGAAAAGTAGAAAGATTCTTCAAAATGCAAATGAAAAAGCAGAACCTCAGAACACAGGATCATGTATCGTGTGTGTGAACACAGCGTTGTGCAATGCTGTTGGAAAACAAGTTTGTGGAGTGTTCACAGTTCAGGAGTGAATGTTCAGTGTGTCCTGCGGGCAGAACGTCTACCTTCCTATCGGGGTTTGGAAAAAAGAAACTCCTCACATCACATAGTTCTTGTCTCCGTCCACACAGGTGACGTACGGAGACATCTGAGGTGAAGATGAGCCGGTGAGCTTCAGCAGACGCTGCTTATCGTCTGTGTCCGAGGACGAGGCTGAGCAGCTCTTCAAGACTAAACTCTGTCTATCCTACGACGACGAGTCAAAACCAGTGATAACCAGTGACACTGAGGCACTGATCCCTGTAATCTCGTATCCTCTCAGCCTCATAGAGACTTATTGTGTGTGGGACCTGTCACTGCGGTATCTGCCCGGCAGGACTACAGGCTTCAAGGTTGAGTTTCAGCCTTCATGCCTCTGTAAAGAATCTCATGTGAGTTCCAAAGAGGAGCTCACAGTCAACACGTTTTATACAAGTCTAAAGTTTAACATCTGCATCGAGGAGAGCGGACAGTTCATCTCAAGACATGTGTGTAACGTTACAGTGAGGTATACAATCATCCAGAATCAGCTGGAGACATAATTCATTCATCATTTCTTGTCATTATCAAGTCCATCACATCCTTCCGACAGACACGGGGCGCTTTGGAACGAAGGAAACTCAAAGTTAATATTCTCTTTTCTGCCATTAGCTGTATTAGATTTGACAGCTTCCATATAAAACAATAACTCTTTCCACATGATGCTCTTATCAGGAGTTACAAGCCTCCAAAATATGAATTTAGCACAAGAACATTGAGGGAAACATCTTTTATATTTAGACTTCTGCTCCTTCTGCTTTCTACAGTCTCTCAGTAACACCAGCTCAACGTCAGACTACGTGTTTGGCCACAGGGCAGTCCGAGGTTAACGAAGACCTCACATTACGTCGGGTTCCTGGTTGGAAAAAGAAGAGCAGCCAAAACTGCTGCTGACTCAGCCTGTTCCACACACAGTAACACCATGAAGATTATTCAATAACACACACACACACACACACACACACACACACACACACACACACACACACACACACAGACACACACACGCTGGTCGTTGATCCGCTGTGACCGAGTGACCCAGGGTGACTTTTCCTGAAGAAAGCTGGTCTCTGTCTGAGGAGTCACATCTGACCCCCCCCCCCCACATACACACACACACACACACACACAACCCCCCCTCAGCATCCTGCCAGGCCTCATTCATCACATTCCAGCTTCAGTGACGCTTCAGGGGAAACTGAACGTCACAGAAACGTCTTTCAGACGAATGAAACGTGATCGAGCCTTTTCTGCGTCATCAGCGTTCACACCCTGCGTGCTCTGATGGTCACAACGTCCACAGAGTCCACGTCATAACATTACAGTTCTAACAAATACACTTCCATCATGACCTTCACATTTGCAGGTGGTCACAGGTGTATTGTTGCATTTCTGTTGAGTAATATTTGACTGACATGCAGACGAATATGACCAGATATACCTCTTGTAAAGTGCTACTGGAATATCTTGCAACTGGAGAATGAGAGTGTTAGCACATGGTCCCACCAACAGTGAGATACTTGGTGCAGGGGGACGTTGTGACTTTGAAATAGGAGAGAGACAAACACAAAGTGTTGACAGGAAGTCAGAAGTTCTATTGTCTCAAACACCAGTGTATGCAGTAGCATGGATATTTCCCTTGATGCGACCTAAGGGGTCTACACGGTGTTCACAGCGGTACAGCCGAGCCTCCGCAGAGGCTTGTGCTTTGGCTTTGTCCTAATTAGGTTTCTAATTGGTCCAGTTGTCTGTGTGGAGGGTCCACGCCTCGGAAACAAAGCCGTGGGGCCATGGGGCCCCGGACGCTAAGCCTAGCGACAGATGCTAACAGGAGTAAATCTGTGTGCAACAAAGCCATTAGACAGCATCAGTGCAGAGCGGGAGGAGGTGGTGGAGTCGCTGCTTCACCCGAGGATCACTAGGCTCTGGTGCCGGATCAGTTAGGACACAGTGTGTTGTTCTAACTCATGTGGATCAGGAACGTGAATATATATGTTCAGGCAACTAGAAGACTCTTAACCAGAGACGCTTGCAGCGAGTGACGGAGGAAGCGTTGAACTGATATGTGTTTCTGCTGATACTGCAATATTAGTTTATAAGTGAATGTGAAAAGGAAGCAACACATGTGTATTTATCAGCTAATAGTTGAGCAATGCATTGCTTCTGAAGGTCTCTATTCATCCACATTCTTAACATTAACTTTATTTTGTATCCCTTGGACAAAAATATAAATGCAACACTTTTGTTTTCGCCCCCTAATTTCCACGAGTTGAACTAAAAGACTTGAGACTTTTTCTTTGCAAACATGAAGCTTATTCGTCTCAAATGTGTTACAATGTGTGAGCACTGCCACACACACCTTCCAGCTGACAGGTGGAACTGCATGATTATCACACAGGTGTGTGTTGGCCTGCTCACAATAAAAGACCACTGTAACGTTTATCTTTATTTCAAGTTTATTAACACAGATTTTAACATCATTTGAGAGAAAAAAGTATTTTGTGTGCATAGAAAAGTCTTAAAATGGGAAAACTAAAAGTATTTTAGTTTAGCATCGGAGGATTGTAATGACACATCTTCGGTCAGCTGTTCCCCCTGTGAACGACTTGTGTTGTGTGCTGCAGCTGTAAGTGACCTCGAGTGGTCAATGCAACCTTTAAATATCAGTGTGTGTATGCTGTGTTTGTATGTGTGTGTCCTCGGAGGTCGCAGGGTTTCTCTCGTCTTGCTCGGGTTTCAGTGTTTTTGACTGCGCAGACAGTCTCCTCCTCCGGAGCTGACTGCAGAACAATGCAGCAGGAGATGAATGGTGATTCAAAGAGCAGCTGCTGCTTGTGATGATGATGATGGAGGCGGAGGGGGGGGGGGGGGGGGGGGGGGGGTTTACCTGTTCAACTCATATGACACATATTAAAACGTTGTTTCCTGCTCTGACAAACTGATTCCTGGTATGAAAGTCAGAGTTGTTATTAAATGTTATTGATTAGCTTCCCTCAGTCTTCAAGAGCTGCGAACACACCTGAAGGTTTCAGGTGTGAGGCTACAAGGGTACACTACTGGAGCAACACTCACATGTAAAGATGCTTAAAGTGATAATCTCAAAGTGAAAGTATTGCAATATTTATATATTTGCAGTATTAACCAATTACCAATTACCAATAAGGTGTCGCCAAATCCACCAGCACTGAAGTCTTAAAGGGGACATGTTATGCTCAGGTTTAGGTTTGTACGTGTATATACAGGGTTTGTGCTAGAACTTGTTTACATGCTTTAATGTTTAAAAAAACACATTATTTTTCTCACACTGTGTCTGAACATACCTGTAACCACCCTATCACTTTAAGACCTCCCCCCCCCGAATAAGCCCAGTCTTCTCCGATTGGCTTGTGAGAACAATTGCACACACACACACAATAAAAATGTAATATCCAAATTGCAGTAGCTGCAAAAAAATTGTCAAAATTAAGTATTTTTAGTATTTTACAAACTTAAAAATAAATTAAAGATCCTAAAAATCACAATAATTTTAATATATTTTTCAATATAAATATTATTATTTCCTCAAATATCGTGAACCATCTCGTATTGCAGTATCAGTCAAATCTCATGGAATCACAATTAGATATTTCTTTCCAAATCGTTCCGCCGTATATTTATACTAACTCTTCTCTGATTGGTCAGAACAGGCTTTTCCTCACAAAGAGCCACATCTGCTCCAAGCTGAACAGGTGAAGTCCATCTCCAGTTACAGTACACACAACAGAGACATGGCTGGCAGACACACACACACACACACACACACACACACACACACACACACACACACACACACACACACACAAGTTCCCTGCTTTGCTCAAGGGCACGCACACTACACACGCTCTGTTTCAGGGATTTAACCTTTTTAGAGCTCTAGAGCAGATTGAGAGTGACAGTCTGGAGCTGCTTTCATTTCAAAACTCTGAGCTGATCAAATTAAAACCTTCCGGTCCTTCACGGCTTACACCAATATGTCCTTTATGAACACTGGACACATCATCAGTAGTGCTGGTTCATTCATTTACAGCAAACACAGGAGTCGACCAGGACGATACACTAACATATGAAAACAAATTTAGGATTTAAACTGAATCGAGGAGAGGAGGAGAAAATGAAAAGAGAAGTTAAACATGAAAAAGACGAGACGAAAAAACAAAACAAATAAAAGACAAGAGACAGAAAAGAGATAAGAGAATTGAGAGACAAACAAAAGAAGCCAACGAGAAGATAAGATTAGAGACAAGACGAGAGGGAGGAGGAAGACAAAAGGAGTCAAACAAAAGAGGAGAGAGGGAACAACACGACAGACTAAATATAAATAAAAATATAAAGATAAAAAGAAGTAACAAAAGACACAACAGAAAAGAAGAGAAGAAGATAATCACTTAACATGACAAGACAAAAGAATAGGAACAAGAAGAGACAGCAGAACTTATCTGTACGAAGGACAACTTGTTTCTACGTCTGTTTGTTTACAGCCATGCTAGCAGCTCTGTAAAACTAACTGATGCATCGAGCTAAATGCTATGGCAGGTAATTACCCTCTTTGTTTAGCCTGTTAGCATGCTAACATCTGCTATTAGCAGTAAGCACTACAACTGAAGGCCTTTACACACCGAGGGGCGACTCAGAATTGCTAAATACTCGCCTGCAAATATTGTATGAGTGAGACTTTTATTGTGAAAGGTAAGAACAGAATAAGTGGATGAGGTAAGGTTGAAAGGAGTGATAAAGTTTGCCATCTTGGTTCAGACTATGGAGCCTCTGTGTTGTTGTTTTAGAATCTATAACCTCATAAATATAGACACAACTCAACCCATTTGCAGAAAGCTTGGAAAAATCTAACTACACACGTTCTAAATATATACCAACATCCTGTCGTTGAGACCAACCGGTGTGTGGAGGGTCATTAGCTTTAGTGAGCAGCAGGTCTAACAGAGTCTCTGAGTGAATTGGAAGCAGCAGATAAGAATGTTTTAATCTGCCAGTAAATCTGACAATACGCTGGCTCATCATGACCCTAAATCCCTCAGCGCTCACATTTACAGACCGTCTTCTGGTATTGAGCTTCACACAGGTTATTGTTTGTTGGCCTGAACATTTAGTAGTGAAAACTCACAGAAGTTCAGGCTTGTTAAAAAAAAAGGTATTTGCAGATTTAGCACATTAACAACTCAGAAAGTCGAACATTTTGCTACATAACTTGCCGATTTGATGAACGCGAAAACATGGCCGACAAAAGTACATGTTGGGTTGACGTTTCTTCTTTGTAGCTTTCATGCCGTTTCCACATTACGACTTCGAGCTCATGAACACACCGACGTTGGAAGAAATACTTCCCAAAGACTTCGGGAGATGGGACCATCGGAGGAGCATGTGAAGTCACCATTGGACTAGATTAGCGGTGCATTATAACGATGCTCAAAACCTCTAAACACACTTGCATCCGAAGTGTCATGACATGATGGTGGTAGCTTTGCATGTCTTCCACGTGATCGCTTTGGTGTTTGGAGTCAAAGCAAAGCTTCAAAAGCAAAAGGTTCCCGATGTGTGAAGATACACACTTCATGTTGCCCTCATGACACATTACAGGCAATCTAAAGATGTGGAGTTCAACACCTTACAGAGGAAACATCACAGCAAACTACGAGAAAAAGTTGGATCTCTATAACTTCTTGACGGGTTGATTCATGTTAATTCTAAATAACCAACCCGAAACATACATAAAACCCTCAGTGACCCCTGTTCCATTCGTCCTTCACCTCGTCTGTATCCGCTGTTTTGACAACACATGGATCAAAGAGGTAACGCAGAACCATATGGGGTTTAGGGGATTTGCAGCATCTTGAGCTGATCCCAAATTATAAGTGGACCTCTTTAAGCCTTTGCCCTCTTGTGGGACAGTAAGGTCAGCTGAAGAACATAATATTAGGACTTTACGGCCAAATAGTAAGAGTTGCTTCTGCTAAAAGGGCTTTTCATGCATCCATTTTTGTTACTTTTCCCACATCTAAAGCACTGTAAATGTTCCGCGAATTAGACCAATAATGAAATAAACACCGATCACATGGTTTGACGACACAATAACAGAATCATTGTGTTCTTTTTCGTGTGACTAAACTGAAACAATTAGCCCAATAAAGTTAGGTTGCTGCTTTGGTTCCCTCACATGCACTTCATGTCTCTTCTTCACATGACTGGTGTTTAAGCATCAGTGGAAATAAAAGTTTTTCTCTTAATGTACTTTGTGGGAGACAGGAAGTAGAGTACGGTCCAGGAACTGAAAGAGCAACTGAGAACCAAAAGTCAAAATGCAGGAAAAGTTCCTGGGTTTGTAAAAACATTCTTCATAGAAGGTTCTGATGGGATGCAACCCTCAGTTTTTAAAAGACATATACAGATCACATGAAAGGAACTTCAGTGGTTCTTACCTGGCCATAGTCTGTGGCAAAGGCAACAACACCTCCAGAGCATGAGGACACGGTGCTGGGAAGGTACTGCTCATCCTCCCGTAACCACACCCGGTCGCCCTGCAGGAAAAGAAAAAAATGTTTTAATTATCAGGCACGGAAGTTTACTCCATATAGAAGAAAGTAAACCCAAATACAACAGACTAAAACAAAGGAAACCGATCCCATACTTCAAACCAGGATCCCCAGATAATCCAAGGTGTGCAAAAAATCAATCAACTGCTTCCATCATTAAGTTGTCTCCTAACTGGGAGAGACAAATCAGAGAGAAAACATTGTTGAAGGTTTGTTTTCTCCTGAAAAAGGTAGTTTGAGGTCATGTAATGCTGTACTTTATGAAACTGCATCATCCTCCATCTGTTACCATGGCATTACCACGACATTGGAGGCCCTCGGCTGTGGCGAAAACTCTGCAGTGTTGGGTTTCAGAGATCTGTACCTGCAGGCCACAGTCACCCAAGGGGGCCAGTGAACCTGCATGTGTATTGCTGCGTTTTAGTGACCGACAGCAGAGCCAGAGTCAGAAAACACTTTCATACCCCTTGACCTGGTTGCTGCAGTGTTTCCCCGCAGCTAACAGCTGGATATGTAATCACTGCAGTCCCCCCACTCTGCAGCGTGTGTGGAGAATTAGCAGACAATGTGTGGAATTCAGGAAAAAAGTCTGAGTCTTAACTGTATGTTTGGAGGTTTGTATCTTTTCATATTTTCTGGCTTTCGATGTGCCAAAATGGTGAGGGACTGCCCACTGTCGGATGACTTATTATTTACGAAACCCAATAGTCTGAAAAATGTCCCATTGGAAAGAAAGCCCATTTGTCCCAAAGCCTGCATCCTGAAAACAAATGCACATTGTTCTGAAGGACCATTGATATATTTTGTACTACTATGGTGAAGGCATGACATGCCCTACTCTGCCGCCAATCAGAGGCAGAGTAGGGCGGGTCATTCCCTTGCCGTCATTCTGCATAATAATTAGCTGTGAGATGTTTGTTGCAGGGAGAGTTTGTATGTTTGGAGCAATGGGCATTTGTTTTTGGAATAACGGACGTTCGGAAAATTGGGTTTTGGTCCAATGGGACATTTTTTGGACTATTAGGGTTTCAGAATAATGAGCCGTCGACATGGCACCAAATGATGACATCGTAGATTGTGGTATAGTGCAGGACCCATCCTCCAGGTTTTGCCTGCACCTTTTTAGGATTCTTTGAAGATTATATCCGTTCGATGGTATTCAGTGGAGAATTTCAACTAGTAGCACCAAACTCTGCCTTCTCCTCCTGTTGAAATATGACTGAGCCGAAGAACCAAGGGGCCCTCGAAGTGGATTCCCTCTTAAATCGTATAGCCACATGTGCAGTTCTTCATTAGCGTGACAAGCTAATGCTAATGGGAAAAACAAACGCTGCACATTTGTGAGATGCCCCTCTTTGTGAACCAGTCATATGAACGACCTTTGACCCACAAGCCCTCTTTCTGACAGAGTTGTCCTGGTGTGGCGGAGAGGGGCACCTGGCTGGGAAAAAGTTAGCGGATGAATGGATGGAGAGTAAAACACACACACACACACACACACACACACACACACACACACACACACACACACACACACACACACACGGCAAAGCTCAGGTCTGCAGTGTCAGCAGTGGATCAGAGGGGAGCTGTGTGTTGTTCTAAACCCTCAGCTGTCCTCTCTGAAGAGGGAAACTGCACGATTCAAAGGTCCTGGGATCTCCTGGGATGCTCACAGGAAACTCATAAACTCATCTTTTGATCACATGAAGTCTAACAGAGACTCGTCTTTCTTTACTTTGTTGCTGCACAATTTATAAAGGAAAACTTTCACAAAACTGATCTGTGATCGTCTGTGAGGTTCTTGTTTTAGATTGGAAACAGAGAGAGGATGAGCAGCAGACGTCCACTATAAACCAATATTCTTCTGGTATTGAGACACGGACTAACTCATTGTTGGTTTTGGTCTTTTCATGGGATTTGTTGACAAGCTTTTATATCAAACTATTCATAGAACATTTTGGGTAAAACAGGCGTATGAATACACACAGAAAACGTCATTGTGGTGTTGACAGCGGCTGACGTCTGGCTCTTTGATGCTACAAAAAGGAACCAAACAAAGGAAGATGTCCCATTGTAACGTGCACAAAGAGAAGGCGTGTGCTGTTTACCAGCCGAGACCATATGGACATTCCTGATGTGCACCACCAGAGGAATCTGATGCTAGGATCAAGTCTGGATGGAGACAGAAAGAGAGGGGTCTCCCTCCGCCCACCAGCACACTTTAAGTCTCTTTTACCACCAAAGACTCCAACACACACACACACACACACACACACACACACACACACACACACACACACACACACCCATCCATGTTCTTTGTGGGCAGCGTGTGCCGCCCGCCCTCTCTCTGCTGAGGGGAGAGAAAGAGGCATCTTATTGTGCTTTCTCTCCCTCCTCCCTTAATCCACTCCTTCTCCCCTCCCTCCCTCCCTCCCTGCCTCCCTCCCTCCCGCCTTCACACACTTTGACCCACAGAGCTACTGCCGTTTCTAAACTAGGGCTGTGTGCCAAAAGCCTGTGCTTCACCTCGTCTGCGTCATTCATCACCACTGATTGCCTGAACTCTGAACATCAAAGATCTCGTTTGTACTTTCCGATGGACCAAAGAAAGTGAGGACCCGAGGTGCATATCTCTGCTAATGGATAAAAAACACTTCTAGAAAAAATGTAGAGAAAAGCAAAGAAAAGCAAACAGACAGGAGCCAAAGCATAAGGCTTCTGTACGCTTAATTCAAAGTAGTTCGTATGCAGGTATGACTATACGCAACATGACGCAGTGTGGTGAAGAGCCGGTTATTATACGCCGAGTTTCCACGGCACAGCTCTACTCAACTCGACTCGCTGTTTTTTGGTCTTCCATCAGTTAAAGTTGTGGGTAGAACCTGGTACCTGGTACTGTTTGTGGTACAAAGGGGAATAACAGAGAGATAGTTGTGTAAAGAATGCAAATTAAGAGCTTGAGAGAGTAAAAAAAAAAAGGTTTAAACCTTCTTTCACTGTGTAATGATTGTTAGATTTACTATTTAGAAAGATACAAAGATTTTGGAACGCTGCAGGTCCCAGAGTCTGCCGTCAGAAAGGAGGTTTCAGATGCGTTTAGTCAAACTGACCAGAACTCCATTTAAAGCAGACTGAGGCTGTGAGAACTCCCGTCTTACTTTGTGGTTTATTAATGTTATTCAGTCTAATATCCGTTCCAGTTTGGCTTCAAACCATCTAATGTCATGAATGTTTGAGATTCCCCAATGTTTTCACTGTGCCGCAAAGTCTCTACAAATAAAGACCATGATATTCTAGAAATGTCCTGAACCACCAGGAATCCCATAGATCAGCTTTCATAGACTCAAGATGTCACAAAAACCCGCTCGACACAAAGCCAACAACTTTTAAATAAAGTAAGAAAAATAATCCACAACTGCTGTTCTGTGGGTTTCGTACGAAAGCAGAGACATGAAAGGAAGCTGGTCTTCAGCCGAGCTAATGTCAACACACGAGTACGGAGACGCGAAAGAGTCTCGACTGGGACGGGGAGCTGTGGATCAAGGCCCAGCTGTTGCACCAGTCAGACCTCTTAGCCGCTCATTCCAGTTAAACCTGAGTAAACGATCTCACAGAGTCAGTGGTGTCACAGCGTGGCCTTAATCAACCGGTCGGATTATTCAAGTGGGAAAGAAGCTGCATCTCACAGTAATAAAGCAATTGTATCATCCAAAAAGTTTGGATTTAGTGAGGAAATGAACTGGCTTTATAAGGTTTTGGTTTCTCTGTTATGTCAGCAATCCTTTTCTGAGGGCAGATGTCATGTCCTAGAAAATATTTTGACAAGGAGTAGATGTTGATAGGACAGCCTGCACCAACACTGGAGCCCGATTAAGTCAAAGTCGTAAAATGTGGTTTCAGTCCATTCAGATCCGTAAGAGTTGGAGTTCTGCACATCCACCACTGTATAACATCCTTGGTCCTCAAGTCAGCCACATGTGTGAATTGTCCATCGAGACGAGTTCTTCTGGCCTTTCTCTCAATCCCGACACCTCCTCCCGGCCAGAAAGCAAAAGACCAACACAAACCTCCCGCCCTGAAAGCTCTGGGGGTAAAACCGAGCCAGTGACCCTTCTCCTGCTTCTATTTTCCCTGTGAAACCTCGACATGTGTGGCTAATGCTCTCTCTGCGGGATACAGGCGGGGGTAGAAGCGAAGATCGGTGGTGCTGGGAGCGTTCGTACGCTGCCGGGGTTGGAAATGAGCAGCTGTCTCGTTTGAGAGATTCCTCTTCCACTCCCATAACAAACAGAGTCCTGTGTTCGACCACAGCCATCCTCTCTATCAGAGCCCTCAGTGGGAAAGCCTGTAGGGCCATCTTATTTTCTGTGTGGATGTAAAACTTTGACTCGACACAACTGCCGGGATGTTCTCTAAGAGATGATGCAAACAGCTGGCACTATTTGCTGCAGTCTGTATTTATTCTTCAGACCTGTAACTGCCTCTGCAGAGGACAGCAGGAGGTTTGCAGGCTATTCGGAGCAATAAACACGCCGGCAAAAGTCCAGTTATTTTCTACTGAGTGTGTCAACACCATGTAGCCACTACTGAACTTTGACCTCGTCTACGCCGGCCATGCAGAGAAAGCAGCAAATCAGCAACAGCTGCAGTCCTTCATCAGTGTCCACCGGATCCGTTCAGCCACAGCACTGCTCTGTTCGGAGAAGCTTTTGACTGAAAAGACTGAAGGTGTTAAAAAGACACTTTCAGTCTGTGCTGTGAGCAACATTGAGAATGAAGAGCAAAGCATGACATTGCCCATGCACGAAGAAGACTACAGCTCCTACGCTGCTTTTTTACAAGCTGTGTTTGTAGAATGCTAAGAAGAAACTGTCATTTTATCTTAACATGATGACCTGGTAATATGTTAAATATTCCCAAAGTTGGCTTCAAAAGTTGTGATCGATCAGCCAGTTCCTGATTTAAATCCAGATTTTGCCATTTTTAGACTTGGCTTTGTTCATACAAAATTATTGCACAGCTTTGTAGGGCAATATTTAACATTCGAGAACTTCTTTTGTTAAATGAAATGATTGAAATATCAAGAAAAAGGTTCAGTATCAACACTGAAACTCATCAGTATCAAAATATTTCAAACGATACCAGCTGTAGTTGTCACTGTACCAGGCAATGCATCAGTAGATACTATAACATTGTCTGAAGTCTCCACCAATCACGTCCCTTTTGGGATAATCCCCCCCCACCTGCAGAACAGCAGGTTTCCCTCAGTCAACCGAGTGGAACAGATTATCTGCTTCTTGTTTGTACAAGCCCCACATGCTCATCACGCCGTCTCCCTCGAACATCAGGCGGAGAAAAAAAGATGGTTGTAAAAAACCTGCTTCTCCTCAAAGTGTCACGCAACACTTTTAAAATCCCCCGTTTCAAAAGGTGAACAACGGATCAAAAGCGGCGCGTCACACACCTTTTATCTCATGTTTGCAAAGAGGGGTAAAGGGCTAATGCACCCGCTTTTTTGATCTCGACTGTTTGCGTGCAGGTGTGCTCCCTGTTTCTCTTCGTTTCATGACCCACGAGTTGTTGGAACATCTTCAAAAACTGTCAGCTTTCAAATAGGAATTATTCAGTCTGAAAAACACTCGTCTCTGAGAGGCATTTACTGCCCATCTACCAACACTCACTCAGAAATATAACAGTCACTTATGCTACAGATGGTTTTTCTAAATGGCAACAATAAGGCCTCTCGTTCAGCCTTTCCTTTGACCAGACTGGCCGGCGATGGCAACAGATGGAGAGCAAACACAGACGCCTTTATCACGTTCTCAGTCCCAAAGGTACTGATGCATGTCCATTGTAGCAGTAACACTAATAGTGCAGTGTAACAGTGTGTGGCAGACGGCAGTATCAGGCCTTTTGTTTTGCTTTGCTTTTGGGAGATAAGCATGGAACAGCTGATTAGACAGATTGATCATTAACTTTTAGAGGGAAGTGTTTTTTATGGCCGAGGTTAAAGAGAGTAACCGTCTCTCTCCACATGTTCACCGTTTGTGTGTTTTTGAATTTGTCTCTCATCCAGTCAACAGAGAGCAAGAAGACAGTCATGGATCCCAAAGTTAAAGTGCTGCAGAGGAAGAAATCTCATGAAGCTTTTACATTTCAAAAACACCTTTTTGTCGGAAGGCTTTCCTCTTCGACATGACAGAGGACAGGTGGACACTGTGTCATTTTTACCTATTTTAAAACTTAGTTGAAGTTGAGACCTTCTCATTGTCCAGCTGTTGCAGGACAAATCTTACAAATCTTACATCGAAGAGCTTTTGCAAAACAAATGTAGGTCTTGAGGGAAATGGAAAGAAAGTGTTCAGTGTGACAGTGAGTGACAACACAATAGAAACAATGCACACAGCAGTGTTTAGTGGGAAGCTGCTCTCTGGGAAACACGGCCAGGAGGAAGTCTGCGAGCGCAAATTGACCTTGAACCTTTGTCAGCATGCGGCACGGACCAATCAACTCGCAAAGCCTTTGTGGAGAACCAATCAACACAAGTTCAGCGGCAGAGGTTATTCAGATTTGAATGACTGGACACACACAGTGAGAGCAGCGGATTGTGAGAACTGATTAGGCTGCAGTATTGACTTTTGGAAAAGTCTGGGAAAGACTCACAATGACTCACACACATCAAAATAAACTCACAATCATACATTACGTCAGTGTGAAGCCATTTCTGTGCAATACAGATGCACACATTTCTCACACACACTGTATGCACAAACATCAATATACAAACTTTAATCAAAACACATGCATTCATGATCACATGCAAACAAATGCATAAACTCACAAAGCCATGTATCAACTATTATCTTCAAAATGTGCAAAATTAAAAATGTTAGCATGGTTGGCGTTCTCATTTCTCAATGAAATATTTAAATAAATAACAAATCGGTTTCATGAGCGCAACAGAATTATAAATACAACAAAATAAATTGTGTCTAGTCTTGTTTTAAATAGTTAAAAAGTCAGAGGATAACAAACGTCACTCTGTGGAGCACGAATGTCTCAAATATCACTGGTGATTCCTTCAGTGTTTGAATGCTTTAGTCTGTTTTCATTATCTTGATTGTGGACATGTGTCCTTGAAGCGTAGCTCGCTTTAATGTTCTTCATTCAGTCGGTCTATCAATGCAGCTTTTTACTTCTCTTATCTCTACGTATCTTTTGGAACCAAATTCTTCTTTAATCCACTCAGGACTGAAGTCTACGTTCTCAGGAAACTCCTGTTGGGCCAGACGTTGTTTTTGCTTTAAATAGTTTCGCTTGAAATGTTGGAGCGAGCACAAGTGTGTCACTTGATCTGAGCAAAATGTTGCTTCACTGCAATCAAACGTTTCTTCTTTGCAAGCCTGAACATATAAAACTCCTGGACCCCCTTCAGTAGATGACGTCCCAGACGGTAGCTGGATCTACAGAATGCATAGCACACATCATCCGTCATAATAACTGCTGCCTTCACTTCAGCTCCCCTTATTGAATTTCCAGACCTTAATACCCCTTAATTAGATGTTACATACCACTTACCCACGCAGCTCAGGGAGCAGTGCCACGTAGTATTCTACATACGCGTCTGCTGAAGCTGTTCATGATACATCACATGTCATTTCGTCCGAAGGTTTTTCCAAACTTTAATCTGAATTAACAGACTGGTCAAAGATCACTGTGTGTGTATACGGGAGATTATAAAACGGACATGTCAAATCAAGCAATCTGATTGGTTCTTAGCCGTGATATAATGAGCGTATATCACGGGTAGAATTGTCGTTACTTTTCACAACAAGTCAGTATCCCTCCGCGTCTGAGAAAAAACTACAACCGTTACAGCTGTTAAATTACGTCCGTTAAGAAACACACTTACAAAGCTTTACTATTTAAATAAGAACAGAGTTCCATTCGTTCAGTTGCTTTTATTATAAATAATATCAGCGTGAAATGACAATAATCAAACATGTACTATACAGGCTGAAACACAGACGTGTTTACAGTTCAATCTGGTTCCGGGTTCCGGTCACGCATGTGCCAATACAAGGGACCGTCCATTTAGTATAGTACAATGTTCTCTCCTCTGGAGGAGTGGATCGATCAGTGCCTATCTCCAGAGAAGAAAGCCCCTAAAAGACGACATGCAGAGCTACGTGAAGAGCAGGTAGACCACATGGAAAAAAACTAAACGAACAGAACACCGCTAGCTGTTAGCGCGCTAGCCGTTAGCACTATGTTTTGTGCAGAAGGCAACGGAGGGACTATTTTATTTTGAACATCATTATTTAATAATAAAAACTATTTAAATTAGAGTGTGTATTTTTCTTTCATATTACCACACTTGGTAACCGTTTTATAAAAGCAATAGCTCACTTCAGACCGTGATATATGGTCATTATATCACAGTTAAGGGGGTTGTACCACGCCCCTTAACTGTGATATAATGACCATATACCACGGCCTGTCGTGGTATATGGTCATTATATCACAGTTAAGGGGGTTGTACCACGCCCCTTAACTGTGATGTAATGACCATATACCACGGTCTGTCGTCAGCTATTGCTTAATTAGAACATATATACAGTATATATATGTGTGTGTATATAGAGTCAAACCTACATGTTTAAGTATAATGAAGAACAATCAAATCATTGCAACCAAACTTCAGCTTTTTCTTAGTTACAATTGTTTTGACTGTATTAATTTAGGCAAGTGAGTCTTTCAGCTGCTGCTACTTGTTAATGACATATCATGATAATACAAACATCATGATATAATTCCACAATTCTGTAATAACATTCCACTGAAATGAAAGTGTACAACATTATCATTCATACAGAGGATTTGGTGTGTTAACTTATTAACTACAAACTATTCTTTTAACTATAACGTGAACTTGCAAAAACTTAGAAGTGTATTAAATAATATATGAACTGTATGTCCTCTGCATGGTACAGCAGTGATAAGAGACCACCAACAACACCACCACCAACACCACCAACACAACACCACCACCACCAACACAACACCCCCACCACCACCACCAACAACAACACCACCATCACCACACCACAACACAACACCACCACCAACAACACCATCAACAACACCACCACCACCAACACCACCACAACACCACCACCAACAACACCACCACACCACAACACCACCACCAACAACACCACCACCACCAACACCACCACAACACCACCACCAACAACACCACCACCAACACAACACCACCACCACCAACACCACACCACCACAACACCACCACCACAACACCACAACACAACACCACCACAACACAACACCACAGGTAGTAGTCCCCTGAGAAGTTGGCATAAACCATGCTGGTTGGTTATCAAATCCAGACACAAACACTAAACAAACACTGTAAAAAGCATTCTAGAACACAAAACCAGTTATTTTCTGCAAGTGTTGGGCTTGTGAGAAAGGATCTAAAAACATATTGCATTTTTGAGCAAATAGTCAGCAGCAATGCAACATATTTAAATATTTAGCCGAGCAATTCAAAGCTACTGGTGTTGGCCTTTAAGTAAGAACAAAACAGACTCATCTTGGTTCCCATGAAGACAAACAAATCTTCCCCGACAGATTAATACAGTATGTTAGTTTGAAGCTCCACAATGTGAGCATTTAAAATGACAAAAGGGGTAAATTTAGCCTTCAACATGACATGAAAAATAAAGATTTAACACACCAGCAGCCTTTATGCCTTCTGTCTGCGGCTCCTTGATGTGGCAGCATAACAACAGAGCCAATCACAGCCTGCTCACACAAACAAGGGAGAGAAAAGCCAAAGTCCTACTTCTGATGCAGGAATGAAGGCTAAACATGGTTGTTAGCTTGTACGGGGTTAAATGAAACCATGTGTGAGGCAGGAGTTCTGCAGCCACATTCCGGACAACAGAAGGCTCTGAATATTCAGACATTTCTTCATAATCCAGAGAAAGGATTTATTAAAACATGCTGTAGGTCTTATTACACATTTCTGATGCTGAAACTGATTCAGGATGGAAGCTTTCACTCCCCACAGAAATATTGCGACTTTAAAAGATATTTATATGGAGGAACAGAGTGACTCATTGCATTGTGGGAGAAAAAGGAAACCAGTGGTTGGCTGCAGAGGCCGTTTCTAGGGCGACTGATGATGGAGCGAGGAAGACACGCATATAAATACGGTAAACACACACACACACACACACACGCACACACACACACACACACACACACACACACACACACACACACACACACACACACACACACACACACACACACACACACACACACTGTTGTGAATGATCTGTGACTAATTGCTATCACATGAACATGTAGTGCACCAGCCATAAAACACACATGGACTAGTTCGCAACAGTCAATCAGACTTTGAGGAGTTGCTGACTGGAGTTTTAAATTATGTTGTTAATCAGTTTTTCTCAGGCTGCAATAATCTGCCTGCTGGCACCATGTTTAGTCTGACACTTATAGAACTTTTGCACAATCCTGATTACATTCAAACAAAGTCTGAATTATGACTGACTGACGACTTTCCCCCCAGTGTTCAATCTCAAACCTGATCTTTCATCACATTAGTGCCATCATGGTCATTGTTCTCTGGAGGAGATTGCTTCCTTTATAGTAAGATGATGCTGCTACAGCGCCACCTATTTGCCAAACGGCACCAACTTTGTCTCGGTTACTCAGACATCATACGTTCACTTATTCACCAAATGTGGTTCCATTAGCACAAAGCGTTCACGAGATATGCTATTTTTTATAATATGAGCGCTGCCTACAGCATTTAAGCAAACTTAGCGAGCTATAGCAAAACTGTAAGTCACTTTTTCTATCTTGATCCAGAGATGTTTTGCACCACATTTTAGGACTATTGCTAAATTGCTTTAGAGTTAGTTCGAACTCCATGTGTGTTTGTTAGGGGGTTAGTTCTCAGCAGAATTCTTGTTGCTGCTCAGATTCTTCATCTCTCTGTGTAACCAGTAATTATAAACGGTCTATTCCTTGACTTGTAGTATGACTAAACTGTTCATCCTCACTACAGTGGATTGAAATATCACATGTAAGCATGCTCAGGTTGTCTGCTAACATCTACCGTACCAAAGAAGACATGCATGTGGTTACTTCAGAGACCGACAAGGTTGAAACTGATTTGTTTGAACTACATTTACTCAGCTGCCGCGGGACACCGCAGCAAGAGAGCTGACCCACTACGGCAGGAAACGTGGAATTAAAATAATACATTAGCAGCGAAACTGAAGGTCTCTTTCAAAATACAGAAACTATTACGTTAGTAGTTTCAGTTACTGCATTTACCAAGGGTTCCCTCCAAACTGTTTTAGTGCCAACGGTCGAACCGAAACCACAAATGACACCAGGAAACGAGTGACAGATGTCGGAGCAGTAAAGACAGATCCACCATATGAAATCAATACGAAAGCTTCAGCACGAGATTCACCACACTACTTTAACAACCTGCAGCGTTTTTAGGCATACTGAGATCACCGTAAGGTATTTCTTCTGTTTTGGATTTGGAAGTGGATGCAGAGTGTTTTTTTCCAGAAACAGCGGGAGACAAAGGGAAGATGGTGAGTTGAGGTAAAGTTCAGTGGAGACAGTGAGAGCCGTGTGCCAGGAGGCTCCTGTAGCACCGTTTAATCTTGATGTAGAACAGAGATGACTGAACTTATTCATCAGTCCAGTATCACTCACGAACATCAGCTAAATACCTGAAGTGTGTTTTCTAGAACATCGGAAAAAATAAACTGTAATCTTAAAAATACGAAATGAACAAAAGGAACTCTGTTATGTAAAATTCACACAGAACTTTCAGCCTTTCCACTGGAAAGCATCAACTTTTAACAACTTACATTTGTTCCTGCGCCTTATTTGACCAATGATGACTTCAACATTAGCTCAGAGGCTCCATGGTTGGACTATATTTAGAGCTCAGACTCAACTTTGAGACGGTCAACATTGAGAAAGCCAATGTGTGGTTTCATTTTTTTCTTGAGTGTTGTGTGAGTGGGAGTTCAGGCAGGGACAGTTTCCTCTCAGCCAGGATATAATTGCTTTGAACACATACGGGATGATTCAAATGTACCATTTTTATTTCTCACGTCGCTGCCAATTGCAACAAATATGCATCACTCTTCAGCCAACTAGCAAACTTGAACACGGGAACAAAATGTAGACTAAGTCTATGAAATTGCACCATATGACCTAAAAATACCAGATTTGTCCATCGCTTTAGTGCTAAAACAGTGCAGTGTTTTGGATTTCTTTGCATATTTTAGTAACTGCATCTGCCTGTTGTCCTCACCAACTGTTTAATGTGAACTGACAGCCACAGGAAGTTCAGAGTCAATACTGTACACAACAGCAAAGGAAGTCAAGTTGAGGATAGAGATACTTTTTGGCACAAGCTTTTAAATAAAACACCAGCTCACAACCCACTCACAGCACAACGCACCTGGTAGGTTTGAATTATTAACAAAGAAATTGTCAGGAGGGGTCAAAGGTCACATCACTCAGCACACTCTGGTGTCAGAGAGTGGGTGGAAGCAGAAGTGTTGACTGGAGGCTCCACAGGAAGCAGATGCTCATCGGCCGATGATCCGCCCGTCAGTGATCAGGTTATCAGGAAACATCCAGCACAAAGACACCTGATGGAGACGTCTCCTCCAGGTGATGAACGTGATACCGACTCGAAGCTGGCACTTTTCAAGAGATCACAGTTCAGTGAAAGAGCCAGTTAAACCAAATTACACATATGTATGCTCTCAGCTATAAACAAATGGAAAGATAACTCTTTCCCACGTTTTGGGAGATGAAGCTCTCAGAATCCTCCTCAGCTGCTTTGTGGATAATTAAAAGGCATGTAGTTGTGGATCTGGAGAGCAGCTGTAGGGTGGATCCATGTGAGTTCGCAGCTGACTTGGGAGAGACTTGGAACCTTTTTTTAGTTGGACGACAACCAAACCGTCAGGGGAAAAACACAAGCAGACTGAGAACAAGGAAAGGTTGGAAATCAGACAGAAAGCAGAAATGCTGTACGTCAGCAAACACACGAGCTCACAGCGATGTTCTAACGTGTTTACATGTTACGTGTGTTTGCTGTGCGATCGACCCGTTTTACTGTTCGGACTCTTTTTGACGCAAAACTGAACGGACATCCACAGCGAGAGTCTCACTGTTTATTTTATTGTTAAAATAAATGTATTCATTTAAATGTTCTAAACTGTAACACATAAAGAGCACCTTTGCTAGTCAGGAAACTTATTTATTTTATAAAATAGATTTATAAAACTCCAGGAAATAAAGTGTTGCGACATCACACCGCAAAAAGGATGGGAAGCTATTTTTTTTTTATTCACCATCTACATTGATAACAAGGGAGATGCGTCAGGATCACTTTGATTGACTGACGGCAACGTATGTTCGCTTCTCAGTAATTAATCAGAGCAGCTCGTTGCAACGGAAGGAAGAGAATCCTGCACATTGCAAAAATATTGCTTGATTGCAAGTTGAGTGAAAGAAACAAGATTCAGTTTTATAGATTCACTAAAATAAAAAATATGCATTGAAAATAGAAAGAAATGTTTTGTCGCATGTGTAGATTTATATAATCACCCAAGTCTACATTAGAAGCTAACCAGAAGCACATGGCAGGCTGATCCCTGCGGTGTGTAACGGCTCTAATAACAGTTTTCACTCAGCCTTCCCTCTCATTATCACTGCAGGAACGTTTACTTTCTCGTCTCACCTCTGCAGACGCCGTCCAACAGGTAGTTTTCTACACTGACACTTGTCAGTAATCATCATTTGTCAGTTCCTTTCCCAAACAGCAACCTTTCAGGGCCAAACTCCCCGACAGCCTTTTTCATTAAATCTAATTGCTCAATGCTCCGTAAACGTGCTCATGGCCTTCTCTGTGTCTGAACATGTCTGATTCAAGTCTTTCTGGATGAATCTGTATGTTTGTGTGATGAAACCTGGCTGACTCAACAGGGTGTGTGAGGTTTCACCGTTCACCAGAGTCTCGACCAGCGGACTCTGACCCTGCAGGGAATCCAAAGGACGCTTCAGTCCGAACAAGGAGGTGTTATTATTGTTGTTCATTACTCCATGTGACTGCAAATAATGTTAACATCAAGACAACATGTTTTACACCAACTTGTGAATATTACGAGTTCCTAAAAATACTTAGAATGAGACTAATACATCTATAATCTCTCAAGACAACTATATAACTTTAATTGTATGGTTTCAAATGATGGTGGTTTTTATTGTGTTTAGTGTGGGTTGTTACGCAATAAATACCTCTTGTCTCATTAGTTCATGCTACAACTTGTAAGACATTATAATACTTAATATAAAACTATTATCCAGAACATTAAAGCCATTTACACTGAACCCTTCATCACACTTCAACCAGCTGTCATTAAGGACAGTGGAAGTTAAAGCAGATTTACATCTTCATCACAAGAAAGGGAAACATTTTAAAACTCAAAATCCAAAAGTCAAGAGATGATTATTTCTCATTATTTCATTACAGTTTATTGCTTTAGAGCCGCCATGAGTACTTCTGTCATCCACGATGTGGACACGACGGCCGGTGAGCAAACATTCACCCTCCTTTAGTTTTCTCTCAACAAACAAACCTTGAAATATTTATTCATCACAGCTATGAATTCCTGATGACAGCGAACGTTTGTTCCGCTGCACCTCCTGAGTGCTGAAGATGAGTCCATCTGAGTCACGTGTCTCATTAAGTATTCGACAGCTCTCATTATGTTGTTCTGGTAACTCGCTCAGATAACACTCTACGCCGATGACACCGTCCGTTTATAATGAGGATAATGTTAATGACTCAGCCATGTGTGAACGATTCAGGGTTGTAAATACAGAACAAAGACAGATTGGAGTACTTTGAAATATGTAAATGTCTTACAACATGTTTAGTGTTTGACTGGAAACTGCTCCATGTTATACTTAGGTGTTACATGAGCACAATATCTTTACATCTGAATGGACCTAAATATGTATAAATGCAATTTCACTGCTCAGAAACATGTCACCACAGTTTTGGACGTTCCCTTGAGAAGATGTGAGTTATAATGGGAGGCTTCGAGAGTGTGAATAAATAGCTCATATATGAATATGGAGCAGACTAGTGCTATGCAAACCTCCCTGTGTAATTACAGGCTGAGAATAGTCAAACAAACAATGTGCAATGAATCAACTCATGGAGAGAAAACAAAATGTAAAAATGCCACATGTGTGTTTAAGGTCAGACGTGGAAATGTTGGAATGTACCGACTCCCCCTGAATATTTGATCGAGGCGGGTGAGTTTGGTTGTGAGCATGCTGATGGAGAAAACAGGTGTTTGTGTTTATAGCTGCGACCTGGCTGTTTCTGAAGGATTGTTAACATGCTCTACTTACAGTCTGCCTACGGTTCAATGGAGAAACACTGAGTAACGCTGCAGCATTTAGTGTTGGATTCTTCTATCAGATTCAGTGAATGAAAATACTCCTGTGCTACTTGCACTTTCTTTCCCAAGGCCACTTAGACATTGGAGCTGTGTACTGTGTCAGGCTCTCCTTTTAAGGACACATTGAAAGACCAAGTACAGAATCCAAAATGTACTTTTGCTAGACTTTAAATTGCACCTTGGGGTTTTTTTTTTGTCTAGTGGGAAAGGGTCTTACCTTTTCCACTAGCCCACTAACATCTGGCTTTTGTCTCCAGCGGGAAAGTGAACAATCAGCATTCATTCCCGGGACAAATGACTCTGCAGTAGTCACGGTGTTTATCGGCTTCAGCTCCGATCGGCAGGGATGGAAACATGACACATGACATACGACAGGCACTTTTTCGGTGCTATGCTATGTGACCCGCGTTGAAGTGAATATATAATAAAAACCAAACAGGGATTTGGACAATTATAATAATTAATTAACGTACAAAATATACATTTAAACATGCTCCTCAAAGCCACAAGACTCCATTGACAGAAACAGCCATTTTACTTTACCTCACTTAACAACACACTTAATTCAAAATCACCGTCTCTGGTTGGAGAGTTTGAAAGAGAGACTGAATAAGTAGCAGATGTACTAACCCTGCTTTCAGGCATGCAGAAAGGCCTATTTTAGCGTGTTTTCCTGCGTTTATAAAACCTGCATATAGACGCTGCTCTTCGTCAGAGCAGGGTATTAGAAGGGTCATCTTCTGTTCCACCCGTTGAATGAACTCAGTCAAAGAGGTTATTTCTGAAACATATTTGTAGTTCTACTAAAATTCAAATGTGCAGAAAGCGTCCACCACACTGTGCACATTAGAGAGCAAAAGTTTTATCTGATGTAAGACCAGCCACCTGCACACTGTGACCTTTTACACATTCCCTTTACCTAAACTAAAGAGCTTTTCCTTCTCTTTGAATCGCCACATTATTTTTATCATCGGTGCCAGCACCTGGGCTCTGGCCCAGCTTCAGACGACTGAGAAGATGCTTTTAGGGTTCCCATTTCAACACAGCCACATGAAACAACAAAGAGGTAAAAAGAAAGAAGAGCTCTGAGACATTTTAACCCCCCAACTAGAACATAAACACGTTTTTCCTGTGCATGCAAGCAAGATGAACATGTTCAAAAGAGATTTGAAGAAGCCCTTTGAAATCAAACAGCTTTGAAGTGGAGAAATTCTAACTTGCTTTTCCTGTCCGAACTCATGTCTTTGTCGCCCGCCTTCCTACGTCTCAGGTGCAATATTTTTATCTACGCGACGGCCATTTTGGTTCATTCTAATATCATAGACCACAGTACAGATGTGTCCAAGGTTAGAGAAGGCCCTAAGGTTGCCAGTTTGGATCCTAAACCACAAGGGATGATCCATGATGTCCATGTTGGAGCTGTTTAAAGGCCAACAGGAGGTCTGTGAGAGCTCAGCTCGCAGGTGAGCATATAGCCTCACAATGTTGCTGTATGACTAAAAATAAAAACACTTTTTTTTCATTTGTTTTTTGAATGAGGAGGAACTTTCCAGCTGTTTTTGGTTTACAGAACAAAGCGACTGTGAATGCCACAAGCCCAGGCTGTAATCTCAGTTATGCTTGCTAGGCAGCTTCCTTGTTTTCTCATCACGGAGTCAAACCTGCAACATCCACAGAAAAAGGCAATGGGGTTTTGTCTGCCATTTTTAGGTCAGGCATGTGTGGGGGGGCCTCCGTTACCTAAAAAGGGACTGTCAGTTGTTCAGCCACATTTGTTACCTTTTGGAGGTGACACTTGTGGATGCACTGCAATGAAGCTTTGTGGACATGAATCAGCCCCTCCAGCCACTGTACCACCAACACTCTGTGTATCCCTTTACAAACTCTGAATAGCCTGAATAGCCAGCCTTTATGTATTGTCTACAACTGCTACATAAAGATTATACTTTCCAGATTTCATGAAGCAAGACCACAGGAAATCCAGCTCTTGATTATATAAAGCCACGTAATGTTCCTGTCCGAGAGCGAACAGTCAAAGGAAGATCACTGTTGGGCTGTCAGCATGAAGTCTTTTTTTAAAAGGGTTAAAAAAGAGGGTGATGTAGGATAAGGGATGTGAATATATGTCTACATGAAGGTGGTAACCCTTAAACAAGATCAACAGGTCACAAAAAAGCAAACTACATGCAGTAAACTAGTTTGTGATTGAACAAATATCCAGTCTGTGACTCATTAGTCACCACAACGATGCATGAAGAGCGATTCGTCTTCGCCGCTGTCTGGAGCAAACAAGCCAAATCAAAATCACATGAAGAGACTTTGAAGTTTGCAGAACTTTCTGCAGATCTGCAGCTCAGGATCAATGATGACCGGACGCCAGGGTCCACCACTGAAGACCACTTAGGCCCATCAAGGGGGAAATGTCCAAACTCCACTCACTAAAGCCCACTTGACCTAAATTCTTCTGCTCTGTGAGTGTGTGTGTGTGTGTGTGTGTGTGTGTGTGTGTGTGTGTGTGTGTGGGTGTGTGTGTGTGGAAGTCAGCATGTGCATGTAAAAATGTTAGTGCATGTTTAAGTGTGTGAAAGCAAGAGTGGTAAAGAAGTCTGTGCATTAAGTGAGCGTTGAAGGTATAGTGTGTGTGTGTGTGTGTGTGTGTGTGTGTGTGTGTGTGTGTGTGTGTGTGTGTGTGTGTGTGTGTGTGTGTGTGTGTGTGTGTTACGGGCTGGCAGCTGAGGCCAGAGCTGCCATGTGTTGCCCAGCTGTGGTCGCCTGCCGTTGGTTTTGCAGACTCTTAGCGGAGGGAGCGAGCAGAATATAAATACTGTCTTCCCATTTTCTGCCTTTCTTCTGGGACAAACAACAGACGCCTTGTTGTACGAGAAAAAAAAAAAGGGGGGAGGTTTTCCTGAGAAACTGTGAGGCTGCACAAATTAAAGCAGTATTTCACTGCGACCTGAAACTGTTAAAGAGTGGGAAAGTGGTGACACATGTAAGTAGGATTGGGTCTTGTAAAGTATTAAGTTAAATGTTGGCAATAGCCATTCAATCTATTCATTCTTTAATTACCTCTCTATATAGTTTTCATTGTCAGGGTGGAGTCCGCCATTCCGCTGTGAGATTCAAATTGCCTTTCTGCACGAGGGTATCGCAGGAAATCAGCATGAAGTCCAGCACAATCATCTGATTGATATCAGCCTCACTGCTGACTCTCCTCAGTACACGTTTCATTAAACAGAACATTTCCTGCTGCTGCTGCTTCACATTAAAAGCGAAACACAGAGGAGGCTTTTATTGTGAAGCAGTGACAGGAAACTCCATCAGGCAACATTACTGCAAGTAATCATTGTTTTCTCCACCTCTCAGAGCTTCCTGTCATTTCCACATTCTGCCTTTAGCTCCTGAATGAACTCCATGTCTGACAGATCTGTTGAGGGAACACGCCTTGATGCTCGGGTATAAAATCCCTTTGAAGCAGCTTGACCCGCTAAACTGCAGAGATAACTTTGTGTATTCTGGCTCGGGCTGTTTGTCCAACATAGTGTGAGAAAGACCGGATTCTGGGACACGCTTCAACCCTCAGAGCTTTCAACTTCCTCCGATGACTTTATGGCTTTTCTGGAAAAGTGTCAAGTCACAGAGTGCACTCACACAGACAATCTAATAATTCTGGTGGCTTGGCCGTTGACGGACTGGGTTAAGTGGCGAGGCGAGCTTTGAATTAGAGGAGCATTACTTTGCAGTGTATGTGTAGACAAACTGGAAGGCTCTATTTAATCACAGGAGACCCCAAAGCGTTTAAAACACTATATTTCACACAGTCTAATGAGCAAAGTGTCCTCTGGGACGCACATAATGGGACAAGTCACAAGTGATCTACTGCCGATGAAAAAAGTTCTTGACTGAAGGACCTTTTATCATTGAGCCACACGGTTCCTCATCAACAGTGTCGATGTTCAGATGTTCCATGATCAGGAGCCCCTTTAGGATGTTGAATGAATACTTCTGTACCACTTGTTTCAACTACATTGGTGGGAACATGGGACAGTTCCCATGTTGAAATACAGACACTATAGCCCAGTGTTAACCCCACTTTCTGTTTGACTGCAATGACATCAGCAGTCACTGGAAAGTATCCGTCTGCACGGTGCACTTCCTGAGCAGGTACAAATCTTTCCTGTTGCTCAAAAGCTTTTGGTCAGGAGTCGTCTGAGAGGCTGTAACTCGCAGCATCCTCCATTGGACCACTTTGTATATTCAGAAGCCGAGGTTCAGCGGTCAGGACACAATGTTCTGGATCCTCCACCTTGTTCTGTATACCTTCATCAGACCTTATTGTGTCGGACTGGACAGAACTTCTCTTTCTGTGTCTCAGCTGTGAATGAACATCAGGCAGCATGTGAGCTGTTGCTCATTGAACGCAGGTTTTGTTCAGAGCAACTGAAGCAAGTTTATTCGTCTTATTCACCGTAGAAAAAATACAGATTCTAAATAATAATACGCGTCATCTGATGAGTCACCAGCGAATGTATTTCAAAGATGGAAAAGTATGATTGTGTGCGAGACCGAGAGTAGAAACCATCGACACATTGACTAGAAGTAAAGAATAAAGAGGAGACTGAAGTTCTCATATGAGCTGAGATAGAAGAAGAGAGCACGAGGGAAAGAACGATGGAATAAAGGAGCAAGAAAAGTCTTGTGCAGGATGACAAACTTTGTAGAGAACAATGAACATTTATATGACAACTATATGAAGATCGTGAGATATGATCAAAAGCTCCAGAACTACTGAAGGAGACTTTTAAAGTCTGAGCTTCTTATCTCGATTTCTGGATATTGTTTCAACATGACTGTCACCAAATATCTCACGTTGACATGTGAGTCTAGTACACTTCCGTTCCATCTGGTCTCCTGTAGTCGACCCTCTTTGAGCACGTTGTGGTTTACTGCCAGAAGTTATCCAGACGTCACCAAACTGCGTTGTGTTATTGTTTCGATGGAGAGTTTTGACTCCTCGCTGCAGAAAATGACATAATCTGGTGGACGAAAGTCTCCCAAAATAGGAATTCTCCAGAAAGCAGCAGAACTTTACGAGAGATGTTCCCCAGCTCTGTGAATGGAGCTCCAAACTCAGACTGTGTCTTCTATAGTCAAAGAAACAACATAAATATGGAATTGCATTTATCTTCATCATTGAAATATGCAATAACTCTTAATGGACTTCATGAATCTGAGACTCGGATGCGCCTTCTTGGCTCCATGCAGCATAAAACAAAATCAATCAGCTCATTAAATCTGATAATGAGCCGACTTCTTCCTAACAGCAAGAATAAAAGTAGTGATGAACCACAGAGGACTGAGGAGGAGACCTGCCCTCTCACAAGGCAGCAGCATAATTACTGGAAATGGATGTTTGGTTTTTGGGTTGTGCCCGGCCTGCACTTTGTGTTGTTTGTGTGTGTGTGTGTGTGTGTGTGTGTGTGTGTGTGTGTGTGTGTGTGTGTGTGTGTGTGTGTGTGTGTGTGTGTGTGTGTGTGTGTGTGTGTGTGTGTGGATTCCAGGAAGCTGCTGTCAACACAGAGTCTGGCATCAGATAACCCTCCTCCTACTTCTATCTCAGATCTGATCAGAAACAGAACTGTTTGTATCCGAGACAATAACTGACTGATTCAGGGACAGTTGGAGCGGCACGCTGCAGCTCTACGTTGAGGTCTTTAGAAGCCGTCAGAGAGCAGCTACAGTGGATCTGAGGATTGAATGTCCTTTAGCAGCGATACTTAAGGGAGTGGGATTATAAAGAACACCGACGACACATTATATTCCACGATTAGCCTGAACTCTGCAGAAGACAAATGTTTGAGATCTGAGACGAGAACTCAAACAAACCTCTACAGCTCTACTCTACTGCATTTACAGTCATGTCTAGTCTTAGCGACCTCTCACAGACATTAACACTCACACACTGATGGGACTGAACCTGCGACCTTCTGATTGGGACACAACAGTTCTACCTCCACAGCCTCATCCGCTCCAAACCAGCGTGACCCAGCACACGCACGCGCAGCCTTCAGACACATGTTCGCCTGTGGAAGACATTTGTTCTGCCCTTCTACAGAATGGAAAAAGGGGAAATCGCTTCCTTCCTGCAGGTGTCTCCATTAAATCATTACAGCGGTTTGTGGGCCAGGTGTGTGTGTGTGTGTGTGTGTGTGTGTGTGTGTCAGACAATGCTGTGTGTATGACAGGTGTAAACGTTGTATGAATCACACATTACACCAAACTACAAAACAACTTCACAAAGTCAGCGGCTCACTTCTGTGTTCAGTTGAGAAACATGCAAATCCTGGTCCAACATTTCTTTTTTGTAGATATTTTATTATTTCATTACTTATTTTTGCTGACGGTTTATTTTGCCAAACACGGAAACAATTAGTCAATTAACATAAAAGTATTTGCAAACATTTTTGCTGTTTATTTTTATTCTTTTGTTAGTTATCTGTATCATCATTTGGCAACTGCTTTGTGGCAGCAACACACTGAATTACGTGAATGTAAGGTAAACACACACACACACACACACACACACACACACACACACACACACACACACACACACACACACACACACACACAGCAGCACTTGTTACAGCAGGTCCGACAGATCCTAACACCCCTCTCTCTCCGGCTGCAGCAGAGCGACACCTCGTCGGTGCAGATAAATCAAACCGGGTCGGATCCAGAAACTTCATTCCTGGTTTTAATTGAGCATTTGATCAGCGGGGAACCCTGAACCAGCGGGTCGCTGAGGGATTAGTGTCAGGGCAGCGTCTCAGATGTAAACCTGTTGTACTGGATCTTGAAATATTGCATCTGCAGCCACCGAACCAGGAAATGAGTTGTGATGCGGCGGTGTGAAGCTGCCCTGGTGCTGCAGAGCGGGACTAAGTATGTGGATCTGTGGATGCATCACGTACAGGACGAGTAACACGTCCAACATTGTGTTAATGCAGTCTCTGCCCGTGTAATGAAGGACATATCCTGTACACATTGTGAGGCCAAAGGCTGCACAATAAATCCTCCACAGGATAACAATCTGACCTGTGGTTGAAAGCTCCATTTTGAATGTATGAACATGCAAATATTGTTCTTATTGCCTCCTGCAGACTGAACACACATGTGGAGGGTTCGGAAGCGTCGGGGTCCAGAGGAATGTTTAGAAACTTCCGGCAGGAAGTCGAGACTTTAAAGAAAGCCGGAGGAGGAAAGGAGAGAAGAGGAGGAAGTCGAAGACACGGGGACGGAGAGACGAAGAGTCGTGGATGGAGCGAGAGAAAGAGCGGAGAGCTTCAAAGGGTTTAACATTTGATGAAATTAACATAAAAGCAAACTATTTGAATCCTAATCCTCAGACGGAAGTGTTTGCAGTCACAACATATGTGAGAGATCTTCCTCGTCTGAAGCGCGTCTGACCTGGTCGAGCACGACGGCGTCTTCATCGCAGACGCACAAACCTGAACCTGCAGGACGTGTTACAGAGTGTTGAAGGAGTACTCCCTCAGTGTGGAGGACAGTCAGCTGTGCTGCAGATCAGCTGAGTCAGAATACTGTTGGACTGTTTTATCAGTTCCTTGACTTCTTTAATAAAACAACCTGTGAGCAGCTGCTCGGGGCACGTCCTGTCCCTCTGTCCAAACAAACAGCATCTCATGAGGAGACTTTTATTCACTTTCTTTGCGTGTTAGTCCACCTCCCCTTCATGAAGGTTATACTGTTTCACAGAGGTGTTGGTTCAACTGTGTGAACTTCACACAGAGCCACATATTATATTATAACTGCTTGTTATAAAAGATATTTAGATGGAACTCTTTCTGTTCTGGCTTGTTGAGTCTTTATTTTGTATTAATGGAAACTCCACGATAGGAATAAAAGTACTTCTCTTGTATTACTGTGAATGCAAACAGGGAAACATAAAGGTGGATCTGTTTTGACTAAATTCAATCACTTAATATATTCATACATCATTCAGAGTTTCCTCTTCAAGTCCAAAGTCTCACCGCCGCTATTAAAATGACCAATTTAAATAAAGTATCTTGGTATGCTTTCACCGCTGCTGCCAGAGGAGGGAATAAAAATAAATGGGTTTCCTGTCTGGGCCTGGGTCTGCAGCTACAGGCCGGAGACTTTATATACATATATATATATATATATATATATATATATATATATATATATATATATATATATATATATATATATATATATATATATATATGGAGAGCAGTGAAACCACTTTAAGATGGAGTGCAGGCGGCTCTGGCTCACATCCAGAGAAGGTGTTATTTCAGCAGCAGCACAGAGTGGCTGGTGAACTACATTAAAGTGAGGTGGGAAACAGGAGACTAACTCTCTATATGTGACTCTGGAAAAGATTGTTTTTGTTACAAACCTAATTAGAAGTTTCAAGGCAAGAAAGCAAGACTGGAACACTGCCGCAGCTCGGGATCAAATACACACCAACGCTGAAGGTTAGGGTGGACTCTGCGTCCACTGCTCGTCTTCCTTCCTTTGTTTCCATGAGACACTGGTCCGTAAAGAAACACACCTGTTGTCACATTAACTCATTTGAGTGCAGCGCAACATAAGAGCTGCACATTTAGACTAAGTGAACATTGTGTTTCAAATCTTTCGTCGTGTTGCCGTTTCTTTAAAAGGTCATGAATGAACCTTCACATACTTTGTTCAGCTGTCCACATAGTTGTGGCCATCTCTCAAATGTTTTCTGTCACAGTTTTATTGTTTCCTTTCTCAGGAGTCACTGTTGTGCACGAGAAGGAGATTCCTCAGACTGTGAGGTCACTCGTCAAGGTGACCTGGAGAAGCTCAAAGCCGCAGACTGAGCAACATCTGAGCTGTACGTACAACACGAGGAGCACAAAACAACAAATCTGCAAGCCGTTGAAATTCCTCTCGGTTCCTTCTGGCGGCTCCACAGGTGTCAGGTTTCAGTCAGGGAGACACAGAGGGAGGAAGCACAGCAGCGCGACTCGTATGCTCCAAATCATCGTTAAAATGAAGCCATTTAAAACGGGCTGGGCCTTTTGTTTGTTGTGGCGAGCCCATTATCGGCCCGTTACTTTTTAGGGCTTTAACGTGAAACGCAGACAGCTCAGGAGAGAGGGACAGGAAGTGCTCTGGAATGTAAAACAACGGGTTAACGGGTGCAGCGATCACATTCTTACGGCTTCTCTTAGATGATAACTGTGCGACTGTGTGCATGAAGTAGAAGCTCTCAGCGGAGTTCAAACCTCAGAGCGGCTCCACGCCAACACCGAGCTCACGCTGCCAAAGCTGCAGCCGCCGTAACGCTTCATGTTTGCTGATCATTCGTCTTCCAGAGATCTTTTTCCAACAACATAGATCATAAATTCAAAACAGCTCTGCCAACTTGGATGTTCCCACCAGGATATGAGCGAAGGAATTTCTGACCTATTGAGCCAACAGGGCTACGTTGACGAAGCTAAAACATGTTCATACCAAGGGAAGTGTGTTCCCAGCCTGCAGGGCGGACACACCCAGGGGGGTCACACGATTAATCTGGGAAGGAGGGAGAGTTTTAATTCTTATAATCCTCTAATCATAGCTTTTTCCCTTGTTAATTACAGGATCATGTAACTTTCACAAGCCCCACAACTAAACTCTGAGAAAGAATCAATCAGTGGTTGTGTGCGTCGCAGATATACAACTGTGACGTTGGGTGGAGCCTCCAGGCCCACAGGGCTGCCAACCAGCGGCTGGAAGGATCAACCCCTCCAGATATCTCAGGCTCCGACTCGGACACGGTGCTGCATTGAGTATTAAAGAAACATGTTGACACACTGTATGCAACATGTGCATCGTGCAGTCTTTCTACAGTAAAGCTGGGCTGAGCTTCTTATTATCTGTGTGTCTGCAGAACAAACCAACACCTGAGCCACCGCAGGTGAAGCCTCGCTCACACCACGCCTACCTGTTCAAATAAAAACAAACCTGTAACTGTCTACTGTGTCAACACACACACACACCTTCATACACACTGCAGGTCCTGCTGCACAAACTGCTCCTCTGCTGCTCGTTCATTGGATGTAATATAAACTTCATATCGGCCAATCAGTGACACCCACAGTCCCGTGCAGCCTGCAGGTGTCCGTCTGTTACACCTGAAGTAAACCTGCCTCGTCCTGCAGCAGCTGCTGGCTTCACTGGAGAACTTAAAGTTTTCAAAATGTCATTTAAGAGGTTTGTAAACTTAATTTCCATCCAGTCTGGGAAGATAAATGTGTTTTTTAAGGTCACACGTTGATACAGATAAGTCCTCATGTATGTAACGTAGTGTGACATCCTTACTTGTGCTGCTCCTGTTTGATTCAGTGCCCACCAGGTGAAGAAAGCGTGCAGCCTGAACCTGCAGTCAGACTCTATTTATAGTCTCCGGACTGATTCTGGTCCAGACTGTTTTGGCTGCAGCTCAGTAATTAGAGACGAGAAGCCTCCTCCTGCTAACGGATGTGTAATCGTCCACACATTCATGTCTCTATAGGGAGAGACAAAGAGCTCTGCTGTCTCTCTAAAGCTCAGCATTCTATTTAAGTTGTTAGAAAAACTTCTTCTCAATGCATCACATTAGAATCGCTCCGACACGAGAGGAACCAGAGACAGTTGTTGTAGTGAGGTGATGGATATTAATAACATCTTCTGCTCTCTGAACCACAGTCGCGTCACAGAAACAAGAGATCTGCAGAGGAATACACGTTTCTGCATCAAACGCTGACTGTGTTTACATATTTCATTCTATGACTCAGTGAAATTGCCAAAACAGATAAAAATGAATAAACTAACAATAGTTTGATTGATATTCCCTTCAGTGTAAAAAATAAAGATTCAATTCAAAAACAAATGTAGATATTTGCAAAAGAAAATATAAAAATAAAAACAAATATTGTCTCTTGCAAATTAACCCTTCAAATGTGAATATATAAAAGATTTATTAAGAGTACGAGGTGCTGAAACAGGCCAGTACGCAGCAAAACTAAACTTCCTGCAAGCATGCTGACAAAAGTCATTTAAATATACCCATGATGCATGTTGGGTGTGAGTTTGCACAGATAATGAGAAGAGTTTTTTTATCTCGACAGTACGTTTACTCAGGGAGTGAACCAGTAATCAAAGCTGTGTCTTGTTCCTGCGGCTGCCTCTTCTAAACTTCACTATAAATATGAAACACTCCAGTTTCCTCTCAGCTCAAACTGTTGGCCTCCGTACGCGGCGGCGGCTGGAAGCTGCTTTACTTCCTTGTCAAATGCTCTTTTCCTTAAAGACTGGGCTCTTTGTTTCAGCTGCGATTAGCTGGCAGATATAAAGGAAGGCAGGCCGATATTTGAGACTATTGTGCACGCCTGCCTGCTTCTGGCACTCACAAGTATTCCTTCCCTCTCTCCAAGACTTCCACGGCTCTACAGCCAGATGTAGCGCTCGGCCGGCATGAGAGCGGCTCAGCTCTGCTGCAGGAGTGTTTGTTTTACCCGGCCTGAATGTGCTCAGTGAGTCTGGTGACCTTTGGCCCTTCATACCGCTGAAAGCCTCGCTGGATTTTAAAAATGCACGAGCACCAATGAGAAAGCAGACGACCAGGAAGCAGAAGTGTTCAGCTGACTGTTGCACCACCACCTGAAGAGAAACCGGGTTTTAAATCGCTCTCAGAGCCGGTGTGTCAGCGACACTTCAGCTGCTGCGACGAGAGACGCTTCTCTTAAAGGCTAAAGATAATTAATCATTATGAGTCAGGTGTCCCTGCCGTTACCTGGCCGACGTCATCACAGAGAGGTGTGGAGGCAGTGAATGCTTATTACCCGTGAGTCACGGCGCGTGGAAGATTTACACAGAATGCTTCAGACTATGGAGACGAAAACCACCTGACAGAAGCATCAGGATGATTTACTATCATGGCTGTTGTGGAGGAGAAGCCCTCCTGTTGGTTTATCTTTCTTAGATACACAGAAGTTAACAAGGAGGAGGTTCTGTGGAGGCACAGCGACCAGCTTCTCTACAGGAAAGACATATAGGAAGTCATCTAAGACTTCATACTTCCTATGAAAAGATACAACTTTAAAACCAGTGGAGGAGAAACTGGTCATTGTTTTCCTGTGAAATCTATTAATTGTCATCCAACAAAGAGATAGACCGAAAGATATTTAGTTTAAAGCAGAGAAATCCTCACAATTCAGAAGTCGGGGATGTTAAACAACGAGCAGATCATCAAAACCATCAATCTCTAAAAGACAACATGGATGTTTTTGCCTTATAATGAAGCTTCAGCTGGAAGAAGCCTCACACAGATCAGTTAAAACTCATCCTACAAACATCCCATAAACGTTCCTCTCACCTCCCTGCAGGTTCAGACTCTATTAATAGCTTTACAGCGATTTCTTTTCTTGGAGGAAACAAGAAAAGAAATTGCGGAAATACCACAGATCCACTGGGAGCAGTCTGCTCAGCAGATACCTGTAAGGGCTTACAGTGTGTGTGTGTGTGTGTGTGTGTGTGTGTGTGTGTGTGTGTGTGTGTGAGTGTGTGTGTGTGTGTGTGTGTGTGTGTGAGGGCTCGTTATAAGTGCTTTATGACGCCCTCGCTGCTATTAAATTATATTCTAATAGGAAGTTTTAGTAGTTTATGTTCATTAGTGTCCTTAATTGTGTAATTTCCATATTATAGTAACTTACAATAACTTGTTGGTGCTCACTTTATTGCACTTTTAGTATTTGTATTCTTATAATAAAACAATAATAATGTTGCTCTATGTTTAACGTGCATGGTGTATTAGTTACAAGCATCCTGAAGTTTATTATAGGAGTCGTCAGGTACAAGTCTTCCTAATGAAACAGAGCGCACGGAGTGTGTCCGACATGCAGCATGAATGACGCGGTACAAAGTCTGGACCTTCTTACCTCCGTGAAGAAATTATCCATTGCCCTCGTTATTTTAATCCCCGAGGATTTACTGTATGGAAACCGCGCGTCCGGTCAATCCAACTCATGTGTTGTTAGTGTGATTTCAAGCAGAGAGAAAGGAAGCAGGTCCGAGAGTTTCAGTCCATGATGTTCCTCCTGAGCGCCTGCAGGATGGAGCACCGTCAGCCGGGCAGTGTGCAGCTACAGTAGTAAATGTACTCTTTGTTTCACGGGTTACTGCTCCAGCAGAGACACCAGGAGTCCTTTAAACACGTTCAGGTGCTCTCCTCCTGGAGCCCAGACTCCTCTCCGTGCGTCACGTCTGTCCACAGGTCAGTCTGCGTAAAGTTAGGTTGTTTGGTCAACACTCAAACGTGCAGCAGGAGAGAATCAACGAGAGGCCGGGGAAACTTTGGAGACGCTCTCTCAGTCAGTCACCCGGTGCACAATAATCCTGAAGCTCCACCTCCACACCCTCCTCCTCCTCCTCCTCCTCCTCCTGCAGCCCCGCTGTCTCTCGGACTCCTCCTGCTGTCAACATGTGGAGCCCAGAGCTGAGTGACGGAGGTGATGTTTACAGGTGAAGCACAAAACTGGATGAACTACGGAAGAGGAGGAGGGTCAGGCATAAGATGCAAAACAGAAATCACATGTATAATTTATTTAAAGTTTATAATACAGTTCAGTATATGCTCTGATGCTAGTAGTTTGATTTATTCTTAAAAGTTCAACTCTGATCTTGAAATGTCAACTTTATTTTCGACATTTCGATTTTTTCTTGAAATATTATTTATTTATTTTCTATGCCTTGCAGTGATACTCAACAGTTGGACTTTATTCTTAATATTTCGCCTTTATGCAACAGTAAACATTTTCAACCTCGTGCTCTTCCAGTGAAATGAATAAAATAAATTGTTTTATTATTTTAGAATAATTTAATTAATGAAGAATTTTACCAAAACATATTTGATGTCCCATTTATTTATCAGCATTATTTAATATCACAGGTTTATATTTAAGATCCACTTCATACAACGTTGGTGGTGGTTTTGTTTTTTGCTAATAATAATAATAATACGATTTGTTTATCTGCATGATTTAAACACAAGCAATGAATCTGAAAAACACAAAGAACCCTTAAGATTTACACACATTGATTTATAATAATCTTGTAATAATTCTTGATAAAGTAACGACGGACTTCTGGTTTTATTAAGATGGATCATGTGTCACATGTCAACAGACGTGGAGGGAGGTTCATATCAACACAAGTCACAACACGAGTCACATTTTGTCGTCTTGCTGCTGTGGAGCGAATATATATTCTTTGTTTTTTGGCCTTAAATGTGATTTCTGTCTCTTTTTTTTGAGCTCAGCTTTGGAAAGTTTTCAGGTTTTCAGATCTGATGACAAACATTTGATTTAATTAGAATTGAACACGCGTGACGTCTGTATAAACACATAATGAGCATTAACATTCCAGCTGCAGGTTAACAACACAGAGTGTGTGTGTGTGTGTGTGTGTGTGTGTGTGTGTGTGTGTGTGTGTTTTCCCCTTGACTTACTCAGCACACAGAATCACCCCTGACCCCTCCTGCTTTGGGCCCGGGGCCCAGACGTCAGCCCTGATATTTGGGATTTAGTGCCCCCTGCTGCTGACTGGCAGGACAGCAGGTACCGTGTCCTGGATCGTTACTATGATTAACAATCACAGCACACACTCCACATCGTCCTCACAACCACGTCCACACAAAGACAGGGAGACGAGAGAGGAAGCTGAGGAGGTATTTTCAAAGTAAAGCGCTTTAATCTAGGCTGGAGCAGTTTTATGTAAACCTCATGAGATGCAGGAGCTTCAGAACCACAATGATGCAACCCTGTCACTATCAGCCGCTCGTTACAGAGTGAGAGCACAAACTGAAGCCGGCTCAGGAGTAACATACAGTATGTAGGGGGGGGGGGGTAAGAAGGTAGGGGAAGTGTGTTAAAAGTTTCTTCATCAGGTCTGCAGCGATTCAGATCATTCTACATAAGAGGCAGCCTGACATACGGGACGGGCGAGCTCCGGCTGAGTGCACCTGGGTGTGTTCTGGCACCAGAACCCGTGTAGCTGCTGATGTGGGAGGTTTGGAGGGGAGTGGATTTATTTCTGGAGGTCCAGGAAACATTTCTTCGGCAGCTTTTGAACATTTGTGACTTTATTTTGCACATCATGCATCTTAAATCTGTTATATATCCGGCAACCAAAAATGTCAAATTCAGACCAATGTTGGCTCAAGTGGCCAAAAGGGAAACACACCATCATTTATTTAAACAAATAAATATTCATTACACAAATCAAACCAACCAAATGTCTTCAATTAAACTGAATTAAATTAGAGCAAAAGTGGCAATTCAAGAATGAAAGTGCTAAATAATTAAAGTATTGTGATCACTAGTGAAACCAGTCGCGTGTGTGTGCATGTGTGTGTGTGTGTGTGTTGCAAAGTGAGTGAAAGCAAAAGTAACTAACTAAGGCAGTGTAACAAAATCGGACGTGAGCAGGTGCCTGCAGGGAGAAGCAGACAGCGTCCAGGTGTTCCAGATTACACCAATCAGTCAGCTGCAGGGCGAGGAGGGAAACCCCAGATGATACGCAGGGGTCATCAAGCTAAAAAACAAGAACCCATCATGACACCTTTACTAGGTGTGTGTGTCTGGCAGGTGTTTGGTGAAACAGGAGCCTGTGATGTCATAATCTGTGCAAACTAAAGTAATAAAGAAAGTTTACGACGGACTTTGCTTACACACCATGGATGATGCTAAGACGGAACATTCTCCTACAGAACGATGTTCTCATACTTTCTCAATTACGTTTCCAGGGAAACACATTTCCTCCTGGATTACAGTTTTAAACACGTGGTTAACTTTGTAAATTGAAACAAAACAAAAACGCAACAAAACTATTTAGTTCCGTTTAGTAAGTCCCTGCATCAGCATTTGGTTTCACACGAGGCACATTCTCTCCGGCTGAAGGTTTTGTGTTTTACTCACCAAACGTCACCAAACGTCGTCCATATGTGGACTTTGATCAGAAACGTTTGTGATACGTCAAAACAAACAAACATTTGAGAGAATGTGGTTGTCTGGGAACGTAAGTTCTACATCCAGTTAGGACCTGCTTCACAATTAAATATAGTTATTTAGTGTTTATACAGTTTTAACCTACAAGACTCAAAATGTTTCAACTATCAAATCATCAAATCATCAAATCATCAAATCATCAAATCAATGTTTACTGGCAAATTTAAAAGCATTGAAACATTGTCAGCAAATGAGCTCAGACTAAAGAAAGCCTGAAGTTATTCTCCATCATTGCTTTGGACCTCCGAGTAACCCTTGTTAAAGCCTCTTCGCTCTCCTGTCTGGAGAACATCACCTCCGTGACCCTTGACCTCTGACGTCCCGCACGGACAAAGGTGAAGTTACACTAGTTTGTACAGCGATGGTCTTTCAGGATTCCTCCATCAGGGTCAAGCTGGATTTCGTGCGAGGACTGAGCTTCACCTTCAGAAACACATAATAACGAGAACGTTCTCGACCTTTCGGAGGATTTTCGTGAGTCGACACGAAGGTGTTGATTGTGAGTGAAACTGAGTGATGGGGAGCTGCAGAAGCACTTAGCTGTTAGCTAACCTCGGCATGTTTTAGCCTGTTCACTTTAAATCACACATGCTTTACACATTATGCAGCGTTTTAGAAACTCAAATGTGTTTCTTCTACTTTTCTACTCATCCATTGACGTTCATTTGCTCCGTACACGATCGTGATGAAAGATGCTGATTCGCTGTGATGGATTACACACTCAAGATAGTTTTCAGAGTTTGCTTTTTGAAATGAAACTGGAAACTAATGGTAATAATCTAAAGGTTATTAGAAACGTTCACAATGTTCAGCGAGCAGATCCACGATCTGCAGTTAGGAAGTGAACATATGCAGCGAAGGTTCTGAAAGTTTTAACAACTTCTTCAGCTCAGAACTGATTTTCTGTTTGGACTGAAGCTCTGCTTCTAAAGCATCGTGATATTTATTAGTTTAGTTTAAGTTTAGTTTAGTTTAGTTTAGTTTAAGTTTAGTTTAGTTTAGTTTAGTTTAGTTTAGTTTAAGTTTAAGTTTTAGTTTAGTTTAAGTTTAGTTTAGTTTAAGTTTAGTTTAGTTTAAGTTTAAGTTTAAGTTTAGTTTAAGTTTTAGTTTAGTTTAAGTTTAAGTTTAGTTTAGTTTAGTTTAGTTTAGTTTAGTTTAAGTTTAGTTTAGTTTAAGTTTTAGTTTAGTTTAAGTTTAAGTTTAAGTTTAGTTTAAGTTTTAGTTTAGTTTAAGTTTAAGTTTAGTTTAGTTTAGTTTAGTTTAAGTTTAGTTAAGTTTAAGTTTAGTTTAGTTTAAGTTTAAGTTTAGTTTAGTTTAAGTTTAAGTTTAAGTTTAAGTTTAAGTTTAAGTTTAGTTTAAGTTTTAGTTTAGTTTAGTTTAGTTTAAGTTTTAGTTTAGTTTAAGTTTAAGTTTAGTTTAGTTTAAGTTAGGTAAGGGCAGAGTAGGGTTAGTTTAGTTCAGACTGCTAAGAAATGAACACATGTATATAAAGTTATTGATCATCAGCAGAAAACATTCCCTTTTGAGAGGTGAAATAAAAACATCTCTTCCAGCTCCAGCGGAGCATCACAGGAGACACTCGTTGTTTGATTCTCTGCCAGCATCTTCAAACTTCCAAACTTGCCCAAAACAGGATGAGGAAGACAAACATTTCCTGTGGTGTTTCAGCTCCGATGTGAGATAACGGGACCGGGACTCCTGCTAAGTGTGTCAGCGGTGAAGCCAACAATGACTCTGACTGGCATCATGCTGAGAGGAGGACAGAGAGAGCTGAGGACTCACAATGACATAACACACCTGGAGGGGAAGGAGAGGCTGGAGAGACAGGTGATATGTTGTGTCATTTAAACTGTTAAAATGAGCAGATTTCTATATTTCTAACAGAGACAACAGGATGTCTCATACAACGTTAAACCTGAACAATATGAACAATGAACAGTCGAGCCATAGAGTGAAGATCACATTTACAGAACTCTGTCCTCGTGCAGACGCGATGTTAAACTGGAAACATGGACTCTAATGGAACCTCAGATTGTAGATTGTTTACTGAAGACAACATTAAGTAAACAGATTGTCAGTGATAAACATCTGCAGCAAAAACATTTCCACTGCAAACCCTCCTCTCACCGCCAAAACTGCTCCATCAGTGTTGAGGTGGTGACAGGAGGACAACCTGTGTTAGTTAAACAATTATAGTATTATAGTATTATTATAAAACCCTTCATTGATGTTATTTCATCACGTTTGTATTGTTATAATGATGGAGAACAAACTGGACCTTATATTTCTTTGTGTTTTGTGGTTCAACCAGATGAAGAGCTTGTGAATGTGTCGCACTGACATTTGTTTGGCTTATTTGAAGCTGTTGCACTTAAAGGATTTCACCTGTTTGAAGCTGATGAACCCGGAACCCTAACCCATTGTTGTTTCATTTCTAAAAGATGTGACCTGCTCAGCTAAAACTACTTTAATGCCAAAATCAGATTTTTTAAATATATTTTTGTGTCTGGCAAAGTAGCCTGGTGACATATAATTACCTTTATAAGATTCAGACACATTAAACTGTTTCTCCTTTTCTTGACAACTGCTTCAAAATGGATGAACCTAACCCCCCCCTCCATCATTAACCTTTGGAGACCCCCCCAGTGCATCCTGGTAAACCTTCAAGCACCCCAAAGACTCCTGAATGTCTCCTCAAAGACGGATGGAGGGAGGAAGGGTAGATAATTACACACAGTCCAGCCTGTCTTCACCTCCCTGTGATTACTGAGGCTGCATGTTAATCACACTTGAAGCAGCAAACTCCTTTAGTCTGCGCGGGGCGTGACGAGCCCCCTTATTACTGTTCAGCTCTTATAAAGACATGAGGAGTTTTCTTTAAAGGTCCTTATGAAGGTTTATAGGGTATGTGTCTACTCTGCTGCAGCAGTGTGTCTGTGATGGTGTGTTGGTGTGAGCGTTGAGGAAGAGGAGCGAAGATCACTGGAATGAAGGTTTGATTTTTGTTGAAATGGAAATATAGATGGGTAGTTAAAAACAAAATGTAGTTGAGGTTGAAGACGGTCCGTGCACTTTCCTTTTACATTTGAATCCAACATTATTTGTTGTGGTGAATAAACGGCTTCAGCTCCAGCAGCAGACTCAGGTCAGCACGCAGGTCGTGACTCGTCCTCACACCACATCACCAGAACCAGAAGCTTCAAAGCTGCTTTTGAACTTGACTCTGATGGTTTTCACCTCAGGCCACACATTCACTTCAATGAAACAACTTATTCACTGTGTGGCAACGACAGACTTCAACTCAAAAATGATAATCAAAAGGTGGAGAAGTGCGTTCGTCTGGATGATCCATCTGCACAGGGAGCTGACACCATCTCATGCACGCTTAGTTATTATTATGGGTTGTTTACGACAGAGGAGCTGCTGAATATAAAGATACAAATCTCACAACATGATAATGAATAAAGCATTAATGATTTGTGCAAGGTTGGCAGAAAAAACTGCTTTTCATCTCAAATCAGGTAAAAGAAGTGAAGAGACGAGAAGAACTTCTGTTTTTATTATCTAAATGTTTTAATCCAGCACATTATCATTGCACTACCACATTATTACAAAACACAGATACAGATATAACTGGTGCCTTGTATGGAAACTGCACTTCCCATAATGCAACTTAACAGCGTCTCCTGTCAGCAGCCGAGTCTCCTGAAAATGTGTTGAGTTCATGTCGAGGGAAACGTGTTCTCTTTGACGTGTCACATGCACGTTTAATACACATCACACCAACACCAACACTTACTTTTGTTTTGCTTCTATTTCCAACGTTAATGTTTGAAACGGAGCTGAAAGAGAAACCTTTCCCTGGACACGTAACTGAAGTGTGAGGCTGCCCAACGATGACCCTGATGTCATCACTATGTTATTATAACTTAACAAAGCTCAGCCACAGAATGACATCTAATAATAAGACATTAAAAGAATTGAATGTGGTCCTTTAACATAAACTAGAATGAATTCCCCTGAAGTCTTTGTGGCGCGACAGCACCGTCAGTAAGACAAAGCACCAGAGGTCCGTGCAGCCGTGCTGCTGGGGAGACCCGGCTGTGAGTAAACACGGAGGGATGCAGGAGGTGTCGGGTCGACTTCATGAGCACTTCTCTGCTACGGGATCAGCACGGACACGCAGGATTTATCAGCAGCTCTGAGAAGAGGTCGGGTAAAGTCGGGTCAGTCAGGTCACAGCGTCTTCCAGAACAAACTGACCTCTCCCTAATCCCCACATACTTCCTGCTGGAGGGGGGGAGGGGGGGGGATCCCTCCGGAGCAGCTGAGATGTTGATAACAAATAGCTAAATCACTCTGACACTAACAATCCAGGGGGAAGCAAGTTGTTCTAGTGAAAGTGGTGTACGTGTAGGTCCTGAAGTAAAACTGTGACAGTCCTCACCGTGTTGAAGGGTCCCAGGCAGGATGCATAATGTCTGAGAAACATGATGCTGGTGATACATTCTTTAAGCGTGATCTAAACTGTTTTCTCTCCAGTGTTTACGACTTCCTTTAGAGCAGGGGAGTCAAACATGCGGCCCGGGGGCCAAAACCGGCCCGCGGGATGAGTTTACAAAGTGTAAAAATGATTTGTTTTGATCACAAAGTAAAATCCTGTTCCAGATACCTGTGACTAAATGTGTGTGTCTTTGTAGACGCACTGATCTGTACGTTGTAACACACATGTGTAAATTATAAACTGATAATATTGTTGAAATTGAAACTTTTCTTCTCAAGAAATCTCAGGTTGTAAAAAGATAGTTCATTACATTTAAACATCTTCAGAATGAACTTGTTTGCAGTAAAACGAAGGGAACATGTGGAGTTGTGGTTATTTACAGGTTGTCATGCTGTGATGTTACTGCTCCGGCCCACTTGAGATCACATGGTGCTGCATGTGGCCCCTGAACTGAAATGAGTTTGACCCCCCTGCTGTAGTGCCTTGAATTTGTTTTTCATTTCTGAAACAGGAGGGAGAAAAACGTTTAGTCTCACTACTCATTTCAGCCACACGAGGCCTCGTGTTCTCTGTAGGACTAAACACATTTGTGCTTTCTGCAGTTTTACTTTCCTTGGAATTTAATACTTTTTTAATTTAACTGGAAGAATTTTAGAAAATTATTCTGACAAAAACAAAAAAATCACCTGTATTTTCTAACTTGGCTCCAACAGTTCTGTGACATAAAGCAGGAAACAATGACTGTTTTGGTCTTTTGGAGAAATACAATTTATTTCCTGCGACACTTTAGTCTCATCCTGAAAGTCACATTTAAAAACAACAACGTTTGCTTCTGAAAAGCGGTCGAGACGATGTGTCTCCCAGAAGATAAGCAGAAGCTCGGAGCTGCACTGGACTGAAGGGAATGTGTAACCAATGACATAAAGCTCGAGGAGCTGACGTCATCTTCAGGTGAGCTCAGCTGTAAGCAAACACACTCACCTGACACTTCTTCATAGAAACAGATGAAACGTCTCAATTATATGCAAACACCGCCACCTAGTGTCTGGAACTAAGAACTACACAGAAACCACGGAAGCGACATTATTATATGGATGTCTTCAGAAGCTGCACACAACTCTTTCTGCATCACTGTCCTTTGTCTTTTGTAACATTTTATTGTGTTTTTACAATCGGACCAAGTCTTTAGTATTGTTAGTGCTAAAACAACACATTGATTTGTAGATGGACACAACTTTGATTTGACTATTGTAACAATAATTGCAGATCCTGAATAGTTACATTTACAAAATGCAGGACAACTATTTCGCTACTGATCCGACATTTAATTAAATCAACGATCTAAGTTCTTCTTCCACGTGGCATCAAGTGCATTCACGTGTGCATCAACAAGTTTACCCCAAACTAAAGGACAGAAGCAGTGTGTGTCTGCAGTGCATGACAGGGGGCGCACACAGACAACAGAAGAAGAAGTATTTCCGCTAAAACAAGCGCAGAGAAAACCGCCGACATTCCCATCCCGTGCGCAACACAACATCTGAGTGATTTACACAAATCCACCAGGAAGAAGAGATTTTACAGACAGACACATTCACGTCAAGTTGCCAAACAGCTACTGTGATCAATGTTAGAGGGGGTATTATTGGAATGTAGCAGGAATATTACATTGGCGATGAATTTGCCATAAAGTATTAAATATGTTGTAACAACTGAACATGGATCACCATGAAGTCAACAAACTCTCCTTGAAGCAACACAACGCTTCATTAGATTCTATAGAAAGACAGTCAAATGCATTTCTTCATGAGAAATATTGGAATTGTGCATATGTCTGCTCGTTTGCGTGCACAATCCACTCGCGTGCGTGTACGTAGGGATGCGCGTGCGCGCAGGCGGAGGATCGCCGAGCCGAGCCGTACCGTGCAGCAGGCACAAGCCGCTGGGCGCGCAGGAGAAGCCGCAAAAAATTACAGCAGCCGCTACTTGAAACTGCGAGGAGAGCAGAGGGAGCGTCGGAACTTCAGTGTGCACGGTAAGAGCCAACACGTCTCTCTATTCTCCTTCTTTTCTCCCCAAAACAGCGCTTTTCATGCTTTTGGCTGTTTTATTTTCATCCCTTTTGTCTTTTTTCATTTCTCCATTTGGGGAGCCGGGGCGCACGCTGCATGGATGCGTGGAGCATGAGACAAAAGAACCGGCAGATTCGACCGGAAAAAAAGATGAAAATAGAGTAAAAACGGAACTAAATTGGACATTTTTGATATTCCAGAAATAAATTCTTATTCTATCTCCTTTTTCCAGGCGAAAAATGTGCACGAGCTTAAAAAGGGGTGTGTACCGTCTGGAGGAACACGCGCTTCACCCTCAGACACATTTTCGTTTTTACACTTTTATTGAGGAAAACTGCGCTTCGACAGGAGCGTCTCCTCTCGCGCACCGCGCGCTCTTTATTATTTATTGATGGCCCTGAAATAATGTATTATTATATAATTTCCGCAGGCTGCTAGGCAACGCAAAGAGGAGTTTTTTCTTCATCATTTCCAGCCAGTAAACAGTTGAACATTGAGAAATAAGAAGAGCCCTCAGCTCGCCCCTCTTTGTCTGTGTGGAGGTGTGACACCGTTTGTCAGTATTCAATCAGCACGCTCACATATTACACACATTCAGCATCGCCAAGCAGAATATGTCATGATTTAGATGAATTATTGATTCATACTGGCGTTTGCACTGAGAAGGAGAAGGTGGAAGATGGAGGAGGAAGAGGAGGGGGAGAGGGGGATTTAGGGAGCGTGTGTGGGATGGGGAGGAGGAGGGAGGTGATGAAGAATTGGGGGTGCACCTGATTAACCCCCCTCACATACATTCAATTCATGTTTTCGATTCGCTTCTGTCACTGCTGCATCGATGTTGGATGTTATTTCTGCAGCGAGTCAAACTTTATTAGCCATCCTCCGTCCGTTAAATGCCTGGTCCTTTGTTTGCCGCGGCACGCATGCGCAGTGGGAGTAGGGTGTGGATGGGAGAGATGCCACCTTGCTTATCAATAGGATGGAGAGGAGGAGGAGGAGGATGGCGGGGGTTTTCATTCTTCGTCCATTGATTTATTGTGAAGTAAAATTAGATTATAGAAATAAAATGCTGTGTGTGTGTGTGTGTGTGTGTGTGTGTGTGTGTGTGTGTGTGTGTGTGTGTGTGTAGACGGTGGTTAGAGAGTGATGCTGTATCAGGACTAGACAGTTTTTTTTTCCACAGAAATCTCGTTCAGTAGAGATGCTGTGCTTTTGTGCTGAAATAATTCATTGTTGATTTGATTAGTTGATGTGCAGAACATTTATAAACGATAATGCAGATAATTAATCAATTATATATCTTGAAGGCCATTATCAAGACATTCCCTAAATCCTGCTTCTAAAATGGGAGGAACTGCTGCTTCTCTTTATATCTTTAACCTTCATTTATTGTGATTTTGATGGAGATTTTTCACTATTTTCTGGTAATTGATAAATCAAAGAAATCCTTTCAGATGAATCGATTATAAAACGTTGCATTAGTTGCAGGTCAATATAAAGTAATCCTATAGCTGCTCCTACTGACCCGGAAGACTGCCAGATACTTTCTCCTGTTTCATGTCATATATATATGTATATATATATATATATATATATATATATATATATATATATATATGTATATATATATACCTATTGCTGCTGAAGCTTTAGTGGAATTGTTGTATTTAAAACTTGTATTTTCTTCCATAAATATCCATAATATCCATGCAGTATTTATGTAATACTCCATTAGGGACATGAATAGTTTCTGTGCTGCTCCACTGTGATGTATACGTACTGATTATATTCTGCTGAAGCAATTTTGAGGTGCTCATACTTCATTTTAATATTTCCAATTGATGCTGCAGGGTTTAAACTGAGCTCCCCGGGACCAGCTGATACATTCAAATGCTGTTTATGCATAACTGCATCTGAAATACTAATACAAGGCTGATATATACTGCAACACGTTGACACTTTAACGGGGCTATTTCGCATGTTGAGCCGCCTGCTACATAATGCTGATGCTCCATTAAGGCCTCATAGTACGTCTGTGCTGGTGCTGCACAGTGCTATCACTTATAAGACTTTAGACATCAGTCATTATAAAGTGCATGTTTTGAGCTTTCTGATTGGCTCATACACAGCCATGTGACCTAGCATTGATTCCACCTGTGAAAACATGGCATCAATAGAACAATAAATATATAATAAAACGTAATGCAACAATTCCCTGACAGCACACACACACACGTGTTCCAGCCTCATGACATGACATCACTGTTACATCAGCTCTGTGGCTTCAATGTGCGTTCAAAGCTGTACTTGTTGAGCGTTGAAGAGTTTGCAGCGATGATCTTCTCATGAGTGGTGATAAAAGATCACCATGGAAACGTGGGGACTGTAGTAATGTGTCCCGTCTGTCTGGCTGCTGAATGGCTCTCATAAATCCAGCCCTGAGTCCGTTCATTCATCCTGCTGGACGGAGACAAACAGCAACCTGATGAGGAGTTACGACGGTGACTCATCTATTCAGGGTGTGTGTGTGTGTGTGTGTGTGTGTGTGTGTGTGTGTGTGTGTGCGCGTGAAAGAGATGACTGTGTGTGTGTGTCTGTGAGTCAGAGAGTAGAGCAGAGACTTAGCTATGATACTTTTCTTTCTCTCGCTCTTAATCAAATTGTCCGATCTTTTGGAACTTTATTCCTCCGAGGTTGTCAATTTATGTTCTTCTGACATCTTCTGCGCTTTATAAGAACTCTGCGTCGACGCTGCTGAACACAACAGGAAGAAGGAACATTCATTATTATTCATTATGAACCAAAACTATTCTTACACTTCTCAAGGGGCCATCCGCCTCATGGGACCCAGGGTGAAGGTGGTTTCTGGCTCACACACACACACACACACACACACACACACACACACACACACACACACACACACACACACTCACACACACACACACACACACACATAGCTCATAGGGCTTTAGAGTCTAAGAGAGGTAGATAGTGTGTGTGCGTGTGTGTGTGTCTCTGTGTGTGTGTGTGTGTGTGAGAGAGGTATGATGCCATGTCACCTCTCGCCTCTCGGGGACCCTGCAGGTCAGAAGGTCCCCTCTTCGTCTTTCTTTTTTGTTCCTTGAAGCCCCCGGAACGGAAGACAATTTGCCATTGGTCCCAAAAAGACCTTTTCCCACAGACTTACATTCGGAATCAGTGGATAGTTTTTGTTTCTGTGTAAACCAACTTCCAAGTACATTTAAATATCTCTTTTTTAAATAATTAAGTCCTAAAAATTGCACAAATAGCTGAAACCACCGTAGCATCCGTATGGAAGCGTAAGATCACCTGAAGATCTGCGTCATTTTATACTCGGAAATCAAACTGTTTTGGCTTCATGTGCCCTGAGCAACTATCAGAGGAATGAAGATGGCCCCGCCTCCAACGCTGTATCCAGTCATCTTCATACAGAGCTTCCCTCCCTTCAGAGATGTCAAACACAAAAGCCAAATGCTCTTTGTCGAGGCTCCTGCGAGTCATGTGATCAACAGGATCACTTTCAGACGACGCAGCCTCTGTCTTAATGAAAGCATCAGCCTGCGTGTGAAGCAGACGCTCGTTAACTTACAGCGGACGAGATGAAGCGGGACAATGGAAGGCTGCAGCTCGCGTGCGTGTGTGTGTTTCTGTGTTCAGTGCAGAGCAAGGTGGGGAATGGCTGCAGCTGCAGGTTGAGTCACCGCCGCTGCCACTACTGTCACTACCGCGGCAAAGATAGTCGACAATTAAACACAATTGGGTCAGTTTTCTGTCCTATAACTCTCATTAAAAGAAACAAAAACATAATCTGCCAGTGAGGTGACATTATCTTCATTTTCTAGAAATGAGTTTCAGTATGAAATACGACAGAATAAGGGCGACTGTTTCTTTACAATCGAGAAGATATGTCTCTTTATTATAGAAAAGTCTTGAATCAACTCTGCCAGCATCTTCAAACTTCCAAACTTGCCCAAAACAGGATGAGGAAGACAAACATTTTCCTGTGGTGTTTCAGCTCCGATGTGAGATAACGGGACCGGGACTCCTGCTAATGTGTCAGCGGTGAAGCCACAACTGACTCTGACTGGCATCATGCTAGAGGAGGACAGAGAGAGCTAGTACTCACAATGACATAACACACCTGAGGGGAAGGAGAGGCTGGAAGACAGGTGATATGTTGTGTCATTTAAACTGTTAAAATGAGCAGATTTCTATATTTCTAACAGAGACAACAGGATGTCTCATACAACGTTAAACCTGAACAATATGAACAATGACAGGTCGAGCCATAGAGTGAAGATCACATTTACAGAACTCTGTCTCGTGCAGACGCGATGTTAAACGGAACCATGGACTCTAATGGAACCTCAGATTGTAATTGTTTACTGAAGACAACATTAGAGTAACAGATTGTCAGTGATAACACGCATCTGCCATGCAAAACTTTCCACTGCAAACCCCTCCTCTCACCTCCGCCAAAACTGCTCCATCAGTGTTTGAGGTGGTGACAGGAGGACAACCGGTGTGTTAGTTAAAACCTTAATAGTATTATAGTATTATTATAACCCTTCAATTGATGTTATTTCTCACTTTGTATTGTTATATGAATGGAGAACAAACTGACCTTATATTTCTTGTGTTTTGTGGTTCAACCAGATGAAGAGCTTGTGAATGTGTCGCACTGACATTTGTTTGGCTTATTTGAAGCGTGTTTGCACTTAAAGGATTCACCTGTTTTGAAGCTGATAACCACGGAACCCTAACCCTTGTTTGTTTCATTTCTAAAAGATGTGACCTGCTCAGCTAAACTACTTTAATGCCAAAATCAGATTTTTTAAATAATTTTTGTGTCTGGCAAAGTAGCCTGGTGACATATAATTACCTTTATAAGATTCAGACACATTAAACTGTTTTCTCCTTTTCTTGACAACTGCTTCAAATGGATGAACCTAACCCCCCCCTCCATCATTAACCTTTGGAGACCCCCCCAGTGCATCCTGGTAAACCTTCAAGCACCCCAAAGACTCCTGAATGTCTCCTCAAAGACGGATGGAGGGAGGAAGGGTAGATAATTACACACAGTCCAGCCTGTCTTCACCTCCCTGTGATTACTGAGGCTGCATGTTAATCACACTTGAAGCAGCAACCTTTAGTCTGCGCGGGGCGTGACGAGCCCCCTTATTACTGTTCAGCTCTTATAAGACACATGAGGAGTTTTCTTTAAAGGTCCTTATGAAGGTTTCTAGGGTATGTGTCTACTCTGCTGCAGCAGTGTGTCTGTGATGGTGTGTTGGTGTGAGCGTTGAGGAAGAGGAGCGAAGATCACTGGAATGAAGGTTTGATTTTTGTTGAAATGGAAATATAGATGGGTAGTTAAAAACAAAATGTAGTTGAGGTTGAAGACGGTCCGTGCACTTTCCTTTTACATTTGAATCCAACATTATTTGTTGTGGTGAATAAACGGCTTCAGCTCCAGCAGCAGACTCAGGTCAGCACGCAGGTCGTGACTCGTCCTCACACCACATCACCAGAACCAGAAGTTCAAGCTGCTTTTGAACTTGACTCTGATGGTTTTTCACCTCAGGCCACACATTCACTTCAATGAAACAACTTATTCACTGTGTGGCAACGACAGACTTCAACTCAAAAATGATAATCAAAAGGTGGAGAAGTGCGTTCGTCTGGATGATCCATCTGCACAGGAGCTGCACACCATCTCATGCACCGCTTAGTTATATTATGGTTGTTTACGACAGAGGAGCTGCTGAATATAAAGATACAAATCTCACAACATGATAATGATAAAGCATTAATGATTTGTGCAAGGTTGGCAGAAAAAACTGCTTTTCATCTCAAATCAGGTAAAGAAGTGAAGAGACAGAAGAACTTCTGTTTTTATTATCTAAATGTTTTAAATCCAGCACATTATCATTGACTACCACATTATTCAAAACACAGATACAGATATAACTGGTGCCTTGTATGGAAACTCTGCACTTCCCATAATGCAACTTAACAGCGTCTCCTGTCAGCAGCCGAGTCTCCTGAAATGGTGTTGAGTTCATGTCGAGGGAAACGGTTTCTCTTGACGTGTCACATGCACGTTTAATACACATCACACCAACACCAACACTTACTTTTGTTTTGCTTCTATTTCCAACGTTAATGTTTGAAACGGAGCTGAAAGAGAAACCTTCCCTGGACACGTAACTGAAGTGTGAGGCTGCCCCACGATGACCCTGATGTCATCACTATGTTATTATAACTTAACAAAGCTCAGCCACAAATGACATCTATAATAAGACATTAAAAGAATTGAATGTGGTCCTTTAAACATAAACTAGAATGATTCCCCTGAAGTCTTGTGGCGGCGACAGCACCGTCAGTAAGACAAAGCCCATAGGTCCGTGCCCGTGCTGCTGGGGAACCCGGCTGTGAGTAAACACGGAGGGACAGGAGGTGTCGGGTCGACTTCATGAGCACTTCTCTGCTACGGGATCAGCACGGACGCGGATTTATCAGCAGCTCTGAGAAGAGGTCGGGTAAGTCGGGTCAGTCAGGTCACAGCGTCTTCCAGAACAAACTGACTCTCCCTAATCCCCACATACTTCCTGCTGGAGGGGGGGAGGGGGGATCCCTCCGGAGCAGCTGAGATGTTATAACAAATAGCTAAATCACTCTGACACTAACATCCAGGGGAAGCAAGTTGTTCTAGTGAACGTGGTGTACGTGTAGGTCCTGAAGTAAAACTGTGACAGTCCTCACGTGTTGAAGGGTCCCAGGCAGGATGCATGATGTTGAGAAACAGATGCTGGTGATACATTCTTAAGCGTGATCTAAACTGTTTTCTCTCCCAGTGTTTACGACTTCCTTTAGAGGCAGGGGAGTCAACATGCGGCCCGGGGCCAAAACCGCCCGCGGGGATGAGTTTACAAAGTGTAAAAATGATTGTGTTTTGGATCACAAAAAAATCCTGTTCCAGATACCTGTGACTAAATGTGTGTGTCTTTGTAGACGCACTGATCTGTCGTTGTAACACACATGTGTAAATTATAAACGATAATATTGTTGAAATTGAAACTTTTCTTCTCAGAAATCTCAGGTTGTAAAAAGATAGTTCATTAACTTTGAACATTTTCAGAATGTACTTGTTTGCACTAAAACGAAGGGAACATGTGGAGTTGTGGTTATTTACAGGTTACTGTGGTGTCACTGCTCCGGCCCACTTGAGCTCACATTGTGCTGCATGTGGCCCCTGAACTGAAATGAGTTTGACCCCCCTGCTGTAGTGCCTTGAATTTGTTTTTCATTTCTGAAACAGAGGGAGAAAAACGTTTAGTCTCACTACTCATTTCAGCCACACGAGGCCTCGTGTTCTCTGTAGGACTAAACACATTTGTGCTTTCTGCAGTTTTACTTTCCTTGGAATTTAATACTTTTTTAATTTAACTGGAAGAATTTTAGAAAATTATTCTGACAAAAACAAAAAAATCACCTGTATTTTCTAACTTGGCTCCAACAGTTCTGTGACATAAAGCAGGAAACAATGACTGTTTTGGTCTTTTGGAGAAATACAATTTATTTTTCCTGCGACACTTTAGTCTCATCCTGAAAGTCACATTTAAAACAACAACGTTTGCTTCTGAAAAGCGGTCGAGACGATGTGTCTCCCAGAAGATAAGCAAAGCTCGAGCTGCACTGGACTGAAGGGATGTGTAACCATGACATAAAGCTCGAGGAGCTGACGTCATCTTCAGGTAGCTCAGCTGTAAGCAAACACTCACCTGACACTTCTTCATAGAACAGATGAAACGTCTCAATTATATGCAAACACACCGCCACCTAGTGTCTGGAAACTAAGAACTACAACAGAAACCACGAAGCGACATTATTATATGGATGTCTTCAGAAGCTTGCACACAACTCTTTCTGCATCACTGTCCTTTGTCTTTTGAACATTTTATTGTTTTTTTACAATCGGACCAAGTCTTTAGTATTGTTAGTGCTAAACAACACATGATTTGTAGATGGACACAACTTTGATTTGACTATTGTAAATAATTGCAGATCCTAATAGTTACATTTACAAAATGCAGGACAACTATTTCGCTACTGATCCGACATTTAATTAAATCAACGATCTAAGTTTCTTCTTCACTGGCATCAAGTGCATCACGTGTGCATCAACAAGTTTACCCCAAACTAAAGGACAAAGCAGCGTGTGTGTCTGCAGTGCATGACAGGGGGCGCACACAGACAACAGAAGAAGATATTTCCGCTAAAACAAGCGCAGAGAAAACCGCCGACATTCCCATCCCGTGCGCAACACACATCTGAGTGATTTACACACAATCCACCAGGAAGAAGAGATTTTACAGACAGACACATTCACGTCAAGTTGCCAAACAGCTACTGTGATCAATGTTAAGGGGGTATTATTGGAATGTAGCAGGATATTACATGGCGATGAATTTGCCATAAAGTATTAAATATGTTGTAACAACTGAACATGGATCACCATGAAGTCAACAAACTCTCCTTGAAGCAACACAACGCTTCATTGATTCTATAGAAAGACAGTCAAATGCATTTCTTCATGAGAATATTGGAATTGTGCATATGTCTGCTCGTTTGCGTGCACATCCACTCGCGTGCGTGTACGTAGGGATGCGCGTGCGCGCAGGCGGAGGATCGCCGAGCCGAGCCTACCGTGCAGCAGGCACAAGCCGCTGGGCGCGCAGGAGAAGCCGCAAAAAATTCAGCAGCCGCTACTTGAAACTGCGAGGAGAGCAGAGGGAGCGGTCGGAACTTCAGTGTGCACGGTAGAGCCAACACCTCTCTCTTTCCTTCTTTTCTCCCCAACACAGCGCTTTTCATGCTTTTGGCTGTTTTATTTTCATCCCTTTTGTCTTTTTTCATTTCTCCATTTGGGGAGCCGGGGCGCACGCTGCATGGATGCGTGGAGCATGAGACAAAAGAACCGGCGATTCGACCGGAAAAAAATGAAAATAAGTAAAAACGGAACTAAATTGGACATTTTGATATTCCAGAAATAAATTCTTATTCTATCTCCTTTTCCAGGCGAAAAATGTGCACGAGCTTAAAAAGGGGTGTGTACCGTCTGGAGGACACGCGCTCTCACCCTCAGACACCATTTCGTTTTTACACTTTTATTGAGGAAAACTCGCTTCGACAGGAGCGTCTCCTCTCGCGCACCGCGCGCTCTTATTATTTATTGATGGCCCTGAAATAATGTATTATTATAATTTCCGCAGGCTGCTAGGCAACGCAAAGAGGAGTTTTTTCTTCATCTTTCCAGCCAGTAAACAGTTGAACATTGAGAAATAAGAAGAGCCCTCAGCTCGCCCCTCCTTTGTCTGTGTGGAGGTGTGACACCGTTTGTCAGTATTCAATCAGCACGCTCACATATTACACACATTCAGCTCGCCAAGCAGAATATTTCATGATTTAGATGAATATTGATTCATACTGGCGTTTGCACTGAGAAGGAGAAGGTTGGAAGATGAGGAGGAAGAGGAGGGGAGATGGGGGATTTAGGGAGCGTGTGTGGGATGGGGAGGAGGAGGGAGGTGATGAAGAATTGGGGGTGCACCTGATTAACCCCCCTCACATACATTCAATTCATGTTTTCGATTCGCTTCTGTCACTGCTGCATCGATGTTGGATGTTATTTCTGCAGCGAGTCAAACTTTATTAGCCATCCTCCGTCCGTTAAATGCCTGGTCCTTTGTTTGCCGCGGCACGCATGCGCATGTGGAGTAGGGTGTGGATGGGAGAGATGCCACCTTGCTTATCAATAGGATGAGAGGAGGAGGAGGAGGATGGCGGGGGTTTTTCATTCTTCGTCCATTGATTTATTGTGAAGTAAAATTAGATTATAGAAATAAAATGGTGTGTGTGTGTGTGTGTGTGTGTGTGTGTGTGTGTGTGTGTGTGTAGACGTGTGGTTTAGAGAGTGATGCTGTATCAGACTAGACATTTTTTTTTCCACAGAAATCTCGTTCAGTAGAGATGCTGTGCTTTTGTGCTGAAATAATTCATTGTTTGATTTGATTAGTTTGATGTGCAGAACATTTATAAAACGATAATGCAGATAATTAATCAATTATATCTTTGAAGGCCATTATCAGCCATTCCCTAAATCCTGCTTCTAAAATGGAGGAACTGCTGCTTCTCTTTATATCTTTAACCTTCATTTATTGTGATTTTGATGGAGATTTTTCACTATTTTCTGGTAATTGATAAATCAAAGAAATCCTTTCAGATGAATCGATTATAAAACGTTGCATTAGTTGCAGGTCAATATAAAGTAATCCTATAGCTGCTCCTACTGACCCGGAAGACTGCCAGATACTTTCTCCTGTTTTCACGTCATATATATATATATGTAGATATATGATCTTTATTTTGCACATCATGCATCTTAAATCTGTTATATATCCGGCAACCAAAAATGTCAAATTCAGACCAATGTTGGCTCAAGTGGCCAAAAGGGAAACACACCATCATTTATTTAAACAAATAAATATTCATTACACAAATCAAACCAACCAAATGTCTTCAATTAAACTGAATTAAATTAGAGCAAAAGTGGCAATTCAAGAATGAAAGTGCTAAATAATTAAAGTATTGTGATCACTAGTGAAACCAGTCGCGTGTGTGTGCATGTGTGTGTGTGTGTGTGTTGCAAAGTGAGTGAAAGCAAAAGTAACTAACTAAGGCAGTGTAACAAAATCGGACGTGAGCAGGTGCCTGCAGGGAGAAGCAGACAGCGTCCAGGTGTTCCAGATTACACCAATCAGTCAGCTGCAGGGCGAGGAGGGAAACCCCAGATGATACGCAGGGGTCATCAAGCTAAAAAACAAGAACCCATCATGACACCTTTACTAGGTGTGTGTGTCTGGCAGGTGTTTGGTGAAACAGGAGCCTGTGATGTCATAATCTGTGCAAACTAAAGTAATAAAGAAAGTTTACGACGGACTTTGCTTACACACCATGGATGATGCTAAGACGGAACATTCTCCTACAGAACGATGTTCTCATACTTTCTCAATTACGTTTCCAGGGAAACACATTTCCTCCTGGATTACAGTTTTAAACACGTGGTTAACTTTGTAAATTGAAACAAAACAAAAACGCAACAAAACTATTTAGTTCCGTTTAGTAAGTCCCTGCATCAGCATTTGGTTTCACACGAGGCACATTCTCTCCGGCTGAAGGTTTTGTGTTTTACTCACCAAACGTCACCAAACGTCGTCCATATGTGGACTTTGATCAGAAACGTTTGTGATACGTCAAAACAAACAAACATTTGAGAGAATGTGGTTGTCTGGGAACGTAAGTTCTACATCCAGTTAGGACCTGCTTCACAATTAAATATAGTTATTTAGTGTTTATACAGTTTTAACCTACAAGACTCAAAATGTTTCAACTATCAAATCATCAAATCATCAAATCATCAAATCATCAAATCAATGTTTACTGGCAAATTTAAAAGCATTGAAACATTGTCAGCAAATGAGCTCAGACTAAAGAAAGCCTGAAGTTATTCTCCATCATTGCTTTGGACCTCCGAGTAACCCTTGTTAAAGCCTCTTCGCTCTCCTGTCTGGAGAACATCACCTCCGTGACCCTTGACCTCTGACGTCCCGCACGGACAAAGGTGAAGTTACACTAGTTTGTACAGCGATGGTCTTTCAGGATTCCTCCATCAGGGTCAAGCTGGATTTCGTGCGAGGACTGAGCTTCACCTTCAGAAACACATAATAACGAGAACGTTCTCGACCTTTCGGAGGATTTTCGTGAGTCGACACGAAGGTGTTGATTGTGAGTGAAACTGAGTGATGGGGAGCTGCAGAAGCACTTAGCTGTTAGCTAACCTCGGCATGTTTTAGCCTGTTCACTTTAAATCACACATGCTTTACACATTATGCAGCGTTTTAGAAACTCAAATGTGTTTCTTCTACTTTTCTACTCATCCATTGACGTTCATTTGCTCCGTACACGATCGTGATGAAAGATGCTGATTCGCTGTGATGGATTACACACTCAAGATAGTTTTCAGAGTTTGCTTTTTGAAATGAAACTGGAAACTAATGGTAATAATCTAAGGTTATTAGAAACGTTCACAATGTTCAGCGAGCAGATCCACGATCTGCAGTTAGGAAGTGAAACATATGCAGCGAAGGTTCTGAAAGTTTTAACAACTTCTTCAGCTCAGAACTGATTTTCTGTTTGGACTGAAGCTCTGCTTCTAAAGGCATCGTGATATTTATTAGTTTAGTTTAAGTTTAGTTTAGTTTAGTTTAGTTTAAGTTTAGTTTAGTTTAGTTAGTTAGTTTAGTTTAAGTTTAAGTTTAGTTAGTTTAGTTTAAGTTTAGTTTAGTTTAAGTTTAGTTTAGTTTAGTTTAAGTTTAAGTTTAGTTTAAGTTTAGTTTAGTTAAGTTTAAGTTTAGTTTAGTTTAGTTTAGTTTAGTTTAGTTTTAAAGTTTAGTTTAGTTTAAGTTTTAGTTTAGTTTAAGTTAAGTTTAAGTTTAGTTTAAGTTTTAGTTTAGTTTAAGTTTAAGTTTAGTTTAGTTAGTTTAGTTTAAGTTTAGTTTAAGTTTAAGTTTAGTTTAGTTTAAGTTAAGTTTAGTTAGTTAGTTTAGTTTAAGTTTAAGTTTAAGTAGTTTAAGTTTAGTAGTTTAGTTTAAGTTCCGTTTCGTTTCGTTTCCGTTTTCGTTTCGTTTCGTTTCGTTGTTTCCGTTTCGTTTCCGTTTCGTTTCGTTCCGTTTCGTTTCGTTTTCGTTTCGTTTCCGTTTTTTTTTAGTTTCCGTTTCGTTTTCGTTTAGTTTGTTCGGTCGGCAGAGTAGGGTTAGTTTAGTTCAGACTGCTAAGAAATGAACACATGTTATAAAGTTATTGATCATCAGCAGAAAACATTCCCTTTTGAGAGGTGAAATAAAAACATCTCTTCCAGCTCCAGCGGAGCATCACAGGAGACACTCGTTGTTTGATTCTCTGCCAGCATCTTCAAACTTCCAAACTTGCCCAAAACAGGATGAGGAAGACAAACATTTCCTGTGGTGTTTCAGCTCCGATGTGAGATAACGGGACCGGGACTCCTGCTAAGTGTGTCAGCGGTGAAGCCAACAATGACTCTGACTGGCATCATGCTGAGAGGAGGCAGAGAGAGCTGAGGACTCACAATGACATAACACACCTGGAGGGGAAGGAGAGGCTGGAGAGACAGGTGATATGTTGTGTCATTTAAACTGTTAAAATGAGCAGATTTCTATATTTCTAACAGAGACAACAGGATGTCTCATACAACGTTAAACCTGAACAATATGAACAATGAACAGTCGAGCCATAGAGTGAAGATCACATTTACAGAACTCTGTCCTCGTGCAGACGCGATGTTAAACTGGAAACATGGACTCTAATGGAACCTCAGATTGTAGATTGTTTACTGAAGACAACATTAAGTAAACAGATTGTCAGTGATAAACATCTGCAGCAAAAACATTTCCACTGCAAACCCTCCTCTCACCGCCAAAACTGCTCCATCAGTGTTGAGGTGGTGACAGGAGGACAACCTGTGTTAGTTAAACAATTATAGTATTATAGTATTATTATAAAACCCTTCATTGATGTTATTTCATCACGTTTGTATTGTTATAATGATGGAGAACAAACTGGACCTTATATTTCTTTGTGTTTTGTGGTTCAACCAGATGAAGAGCTTGTGAATGTGTCGCACTGACATTTGTTTGGCTTATTTGAAGCTGTTGCACTTAAAGGATTTCACCTGTTTGAAGCTGATGAACCCGGAACCCTAACCCATTGTTGTTTCATTTCTAAAAGATGTGACCTGCTCAGCTAAAACTACTTTAATGCCAAAATCAGATTTTTTAAATATATTTTTGTGTCTGGCAAAGTAGCCTGGTGACATATAATTACCTTTATAAGATTCAGACACATTAAACTGTTTCTCCTTTTCTTGACAACTGCTTCAAAATGGATGAACCTAACCCCCCCCTCCATCATTAACCTTTGGAGACCCCCCCAGTGCATCCTGGTAAACCTTCAAGCACCCCAAAGACTCCTGAATGTCTCCTCAAAGACGGATGGAGGGAGGAAGGGTAGATAATTACACACAGTCCAGCCTGTCTTCACCTCCCTGTGATTACTGAGGCTGCATGTTAATCACACTTGAAGCAGCAAACTCCTTTAGTCTGCGCGGGGCGTGACGAGCCCCCTTATTACTGTTCAGCTCTTATAAAGACATGAGGAGTTTTCTTTAAAGGTCCTTATGAAGGTTTATAGGGTATGTGTCTACTCTGCTGCAGCAGTGTGTCTGTGATGGTGTGTTGGTGTGAGCGTTGAGGAAGAGGAGCGAAGATCACTGGAATGAAGGTTTGATTTTTGTTGAAATGGAAATATAGATGGGTAGTTAAAAACAAAATGTAGTTGAGGTTGAAGACGGTCCGTGCACTTTCCTTTTACATTTGAATCCAACATTATTTGTTGTGGTGAATAAACGGCTTCAGCTCCAGCAGCAGACTCAGGTCAGCACGCAGGTCGTGACTCGTCCTCACACCACATCACCAGAACCAGAAGCTTCAAAGCTGCTTTTGAACTTGACTCTGATGGTTTTCACCTCAGGCCACACATTCACTTCAATGAAACAACTTATTCACTGTGTGGCAACGACAGACTTCAACTCAAAAATGATAATCAAAAGGTGGAGAAGTGCGTTCGTCTGGATGATCCATCTGCACAGGGAGCTGACACCATCTCATGCACGCTTAGTTATTATTATGGGTTGTTTACGACAGAGGAGCTGCTGAATATAAAGATACAAATCTCACAACATGATAATGAATAAAGCATTAATGATTTGTGCAAGGTTGGCAGAAAAAACTGCTTTTCATCTCAAATCAGGTAAAAGAAGTGAAGAGACGAGAAGAACTTCTGTTTTTATTATCTAAATGTTTTAATCCAGCACATTATCATTGAACTACCACATTATTACAAAACACAGATACAGATATAACTGGTGCCTTGTATGGAAACTGCACTTCCCATAATGCAACTTAACAGCGTCTCCTGTCAGCAGCCGAGTCTCCTGAAAATGTGTTGAGTTCATGTCGAGGGAAACGTGTTCTCTTTGACGTGTCACATGCACGTTTAATACACATCACACCAACACCAACACTTACTTTTGTTTTGCTTCTATTTCCAACGTTAATGTTTGAAACGGAGCTGAAAGAGAAACCTTTCCCTGGACACGTAACTGAAGTGTGAGGCTGCCCAACGATGACCCTGATGTCATCACTATGTTATTATAACTTAACAAAGCTCAGCCACAGAATGACATCTAATAATAAGACATTAAAAGAATTGAATGTGGTCCTTTAACATAAACTAGAATGAATTCCCCTGAAGTCTTTGTGGCGCGACAGCACCGTCAGTAAGACAAAGCACCAGAGGTCCGTGCAGCCGTGCTGCTGGGGAGACCCGGCTGTGAGTAAACACGGAGGGATGCAGGAGGTGTCGGGTCGACTTCATGAGCACTTCTCTGCTACGGGATCAGCACGGACACGCAGGATTTATCAGCAGCTCTGAGAAGAGGTCGGGTAAAGTCGGGTCAGTCAGGTCACAGCGTCTTCCAGAACAAACTGACCTCTCCCTAATCCCCACATACTTCCTGCTGGAGGGGGGGAGGGGGGGGGATCCCTCCGGAGCAGCTGAGATGTTGATAACAAATAGCTAAATCACTCTGACACTAACAATCCAGGGGGAAGCAAGTTGTTCTAGTGAAAGTGGTGTACGTGTAGGTCCTGAAGTAAAACTGTGACAGTCCTCACCGTGTTGAAGGGTCCCAGGCAGGATGCATAATGTCTGAGAAACATGATGCTGGTGATACATTCTTTAAGCGTGATCTAAACTGTTTTCTCTCCAGTGTTTACGACTTCCTTTAGAGCAGGGGAGTCAAACATGCGGCCCGGGGGCCAAAACCGGCCCGCGGGATGAGTTTACAAAGTGTAAAAATGATTTGTTTTGATCACAAAGTAAAATCCTGTTCCAGATACCTGTGACTAAATGTGTGTGTCTTTGTAGACGCACTGATCTGTACGTTGTAACACACATGTGTAAATTATAAACTGATAATATTGTTGAAATTGAAACTTTTCTTCTCAAGAAATCTCAGGTTGTAAAAAGATAGTTCATTACATTTAAACATCTTCAGAATGAACTTGTTTGCAGTAAAACGAAGGGAACATGTGGAGTTGTGGTTATTTACAGGTTGTCATGCTGTGATGTTACTGCTCCGGCCCACTTGAGATCACATGGTGCTGCATGTGGCCCCTGAACTGAAATGAGTTTGACCCCCCTGCTGTAGTGCCTTGAATTTGTTTTTCATTTCTGAAACAGGAGGGAGAAAAACGTTTAGTCTCACTACTCATTTCAGCCACACGAGGCCTCGTGTTCTCTGTAGGACTAAACACATTTGTGCTTTCTGCAGTTTTACTTTCCTTGGAATTTAATACTTTTTTAATTTAACTGGAAGAATTTTAGAAAATTATTCTGACAAAAACAAAAAAATCACCTGTATTTTCTAACTTGGCTCCAACAGTTCTGTGACATAAAGCAGGAAACAATGACTGTTTTGGTCTTTTGGAGAAATACAATTTATTTCCTGCGACACTTTAGTCTCATCCTGAAAGTCACATTTAAAAACAACAACGTTTGCTTCTGAAAAGCGGTCGAGACGATGTGTCTCCCAGAAGATAAGCAGAAGCTCGGAGCTGCACTGGACTGAAGGGAATGTGTAACCAATGACATAAAGCTCGAGGAGCTGACGTCATCTTCAGGTGAGCTCAGCTGTAAGCAAACACACTCACCTGACACTTCTTCATAGAAACAGATGAAACGTCTCAATTATATGCAAACACCGCCACCTAGTGTCTGGAACTAAGAACTACACAGAAACCACGGAAGCGACATTATTATATGGATGTCTTCAGAAGCTGCACACAACTCTTTCTGCATCACTGTCCTTTGTCTTTTGTAACATTTTATTGTGTTTTTACAATCGGACCAAGTCTTTAGTATTGTTAGTGCTAAAACAACACATTGATTTGTAGATGGACACAACTTTGATTTGACTATTGTAACAATAATTGCAGATCCTGAATAGTTACATTTACAAAATGCAGGACAACTATTTCGCTACTGATCCGACATTTAATTAAATCAACGATCTAAGTTCTTCTTCCACGTGGCATCAAGTGCATTCACGTGTGCATCAACAAGTTTACCCCAAACTAAAGGACAGAAGCAGTGTGTGTCTGCAGTGCATGACAGGGGGCGCACACAGACAACAGAAGAAGAAGTATTTCCGCTAAAACAAGCGCAGAGAAAACCGCCGACATTCCCATCCCGTGCGCAACACAACATCTGAGTGATTTACACAAATCCACCAGGAAGAAGAGATTTTACAGACAGACACATTCACGTCAAGTTGCCAAACAGCTACTGTGATCAATGTTAGAGGGGGTATTATTGGAATGTAGCAGGAATATTACATTGGCGATGAATTTGCCATAAAGTATTAAATATGTTGTAACAACTGAACATGGATCACCATGAAGTCAACAAACTCTCCTTGAAGCAACACAACGCTTCATTAGATTCTATAGAAAGACAGTCAAATGCATTTCTTCATGAGAAATATTGGAATTGTGCATATGTCTGCTCGTTTGCGTGCACAATCCACTCGCGTGCGTGTACGTAGGGATGCGCGTGCGCGCAGGCGGAGGATCGCCGAGCCGAGCCGTACCGTGCAGCAGGCACAAGCCGCTGGGCGCGCAGGAGAAGCCGCAAAAAATTACAGCAGCCGCTACTTGAAACTGCGAGGAGAGCAGAGGGAGCGTCGGAACTTCAGTGTGCACGGTAAGAGCCAACACGTCTCTCTATTCTCCTTCTTTTCTCCCCAAAACAGCGCTTTTCATGCTTTTGGCTGTTTTATTTTCATCCCTTTTGTCTTTTTTCATTTCTCCATTTGGGGAGCCGGGGCGCACGCTGCATGGATGCGTGGAGCATGAGACAAAAGAACCGGCAGATTCGACCGGAAAAAAAGATGAAAATAGAGTAAAAACGGAACTAAATTGGACATTTTTGATATTCCAGAAATAAATTCTTATTCTATCTCCTTTTTCCAGGCGAAAAATGTGCACGAGCTTAAAAAGGGGTGTGTACCGTCTGGAGGAACACGCGCTTCACCCTCAGACACATTTTCGTTTTTACACTTTTATTGAGGAAAACTGCGCTTCGACAGGAGCGTCTCCTCTCGCGCACCGCGCGCTCTTTATTATTTATTGATGGCCCTGAAATAATGTATTATTATATAATTTCCGCAGGCTGCTAGGCAACGCAAAGAGGAGTTTTTTCTTCATCATTTCCAGCCAGTAAACAGTTGAACATTGAGAAATAAGAAGAGCCCTCAGCTCGCCCCTCTTTGTCTGTGTGGAGGTGTGACACCGTTTGTCAGTATTCAATCAGCACGCTCACATATTACACACATTCAGCATCGCCAAGCAGAATATGTCATGATTTAGATGAATTATTGATTCATACTGGCGTTTGCACTGAGAAGGAGAAGGTGGAAGATGGAGGAGGAAGAGGAGGGGGAGAGGGGGATTTAGGGAGCGTGTGTGGGATGGGGAGGAGGAGGGAGGTGATGAAGAATTGGGGGTGCACCTGATTAACCCCCCTCACATACATTCAATTCATGTTTTCGATTCGCTTCTGTCACTGCTGCATCGATGTTGGATGTTATTTCTGCAGCGAGTCAAACTTTATTAGCCATCCTCCGTCCGTTAAATGCCTGGTCCTTTGTTTGCCGCGGCACGCATGCGCAGTGGGAGTAGGGTGTGGATGGGAGAGATGCCACCTTGCTTATCAATAGGATGGAGAGGAGGAGGAGGAGGATGGCGGGGGTTTTCATTCTTCGTCCATTGATTTATTGTGAAGTAAAATTAGATTATAGAAATAAAATGCTGTGTGTGTGTGTGTGTGTGTGTGTGTGTGTGTGTGTGTGTGTGTGTAGACGGTGGTTAGAGAGTGATGCTGTATCAGGACTAGACAGTTTTTTTTCCACAGAAATCTCGTTCAGTAGAGATGCTGTGCTTTTGTGCTGAAATAATTCATTGTTGATTTGATTAGTTGATGTGCAGAACATTTATAAACGATAATGCAGATAATTAATCAATTATATATCTTGAAGGCCATTATCAAGACATTCCCTAAATCCTGCTTCTAAAATGGGAGGAACTGCTGCTTCTCTTTATATCTTTAACCTTCATTTATTGTGATTTTGATGGAGATTTTTCACTATTTTCTGGTAATTGATAAATCAAAGAAATCCTTTCAGATGAATCGATTATAAAACGTTGCATTAGTTGCAGGTCAATATAAAGTAATCCTATAGCTGCTCCTACTGACCCGGAAGACTGCCAGATACTTTCTCCTGTTTCACGTCATATATATATGTATATATATATATATATATATATATATATATATATATATATATATATATATACATATATATATATATATATATATGTATATATATATATATATATATATATATATATATATATATATATATATATATATACATATATATATATATATATATATTATATATATATATATATATATGTATATATATATATATATATATATATATATATATATATATATATATATATATATATATATATATGTATATATATACCTATTGCTGCTGAAGCTTTAGTGGAATTGTTGTATTTAAAACTTGTATTTTCTTCCATAAATATCCATAATATCCATGCAGTATTTATGTAATACTCCATTAGGGACATGAATAGTTTCTGTGCTGCTCCACTGTGATGTATACGTACTGATTATATTCTGCTGAAGCAATTTTGAGGTGCTCATACTTCATTTTAATATTTCCAATTGATGCTGCAGGGTTTAAACTGAGCTCCCCGGGACCAGCTGATACATTCAAATGCTGTTTATGCATAACTGCATCTGAAATACTAATACAAGGCTGATATATACTGCAACACGTTGACACTTTAACGGGGCTATTTCGCATGTTGAGCCGCCTGCTACATAATGCTGATGCTCCATTAAGGCCTCATAGTACGTCTGTGCTGGTGCTGCACAGTGCTATCACTTATAAGACTTTAGACATCAGTCATTATAAAGTGCATGTTTTGAGCTTTCTGATTGGCTCATACACAGCCATGTGACCTAGCATTGATTCCACCTGTGAAAACATGGCATCAATAGAACAATAAATATATAATAAAACGTAATGCAACAATTCCCTGACAGCACACACACACACGTGTTCCAGCCTCATGACATGACATCACTGTTACATCAGCTCTGTGGCTTCAATGTGCGTTCAAAGCTGTACTTGTTGAGCGTTGAAGAGTTTGCAGCGATGATCTTCTCATGAGTGGTGATAAAAGATCACCATGGAAACGTGGGGACTGTAGTAATGTGTCCCGTCTGTCTGGCTGCTGAATGGCTCTCATAAATCCAGCCCTGAGTCCGTTCATTCATCCTGCTGGACGGAGACAAACAGCAACCTGATGAGGAGTTACGACGGTGACTCATCTATTCAGGGTGTGTGTGTGTGTGTGTGTGTGTGTGTGTGTGTGTGTGTGTGCGCGTGAAAGAGATGACTGTGTGTGTGTGTCTGTGAGTCAGAGAGTAGAGCAGAGACTTAGCTATGATACTTTTCTTTCTCTCGCTCTTAATCAAATTGTCCGATCTTTTGGAACTTTATTCCTCCGAGGTTGTCAATTTATGTTCTTCTGACATCTTCTGCGCTTTATAAGAACTCTGCGTCGACGCTGCTGAACACAACAGGAAGAAGGAACATTCATTATTATTCATTATGAACCAAAACTATTCTTACACTTCTCAAGGGGCCATCCGCCTCATGGGACCCAGGGTGAAGGTGGTTTCTGGCTCACACACACACACACACACACACACACACACACACACACACACACACACACACACACACACACACACACACACACACACACACATAGCTCATAGGGCTTTAGAGTCTAAGAGAGGTAGATAGTGTGTGTGCGTGTGTGTGTGTCTCTGTGTGTGTGTGTGTGTGTGAGAGAGGTATGATGCCATGTCACCTCTCGCCTCTCGGGGACCCTGCAGGTCAGAAGGTCCCCTCTTCGTCTTTCTTTTTTGTTCCTTGAAGCCCCCGGAACGGAAGACAATTTGCCATTGGTCCCAAAAAGACCTTTTCCCACAGACTTACATTCGGAATCAGTGGATAGTTTTTGTTTCTGTGTAAACCAACTTCCAAGTACATTTAAATATCTCTTTTTTAAATAATTAAGTCCTAAAAATTGCACAAATAGCTGAAACCACCGTAGCATCCGTATGGAAGCGTAAGATCACCTGAAGATCTGCGTCATTTTATACTCGGAAATCAAACTGTTTTGGCTTCATGTGCCCTGAGCAACTATCAGAGGAATGAAGATGGCCCCGCCTCCAACGCTGTATCCAGTCATCTTCATACAGAGCTTCCCTCCCTTCAGAGATGTCAAACACAAAAGCCAAATGCTCTTTGTCGAGGCTCCTGCGAGTCATGTGATCAACAGGATCACTTTCAGACGACGCAGCCTCTGTCTTAATGAAAGCATCAGCCTGCGTGTGAAGCAGACGCTCGTTAACTTACAGCGGACGAGATGAAGCGGGACAATGGAAGGCTGCAGCTCGCGTGCGTGTGTGTGTTTCTGTGTTCAGTGCAGAGCAAGGTGGGGAATGGCTGCAGCTGCAGGTTGAGTCACCGCCGCTGCCACTACTGTCACTACCGCGGCAAAGATAGTCGACAATTAAACACAATTGGGTCAGTTTTCTGTCCTATAACTCTCATTAAAAGAAACAAAAACATAATCTGCCAGTGAGGTGACATTATCTTCATTTTCTAGAAATGAGTTTCAGTATGAAATACGACAGAATAAGGGCGACTGTTTCTTTACAATCGAGAAGATATGTCTCTTTATTATAGAAAAGTCTTGAATCAAGTTACAATATATATATGTTAGATACAGCAGCTGAAATAATCTCTAGGATTCAGTAACAGACAGATGAGCTGATGATGTCGGGCGGTGCTGTAAGACTTTTGCTGGAGTGCAGGCAGCTGTGTGTCATGGTAAAGCACGGCGGGTGTTATGGTAGCAGGTTGTGTTTCACGCCGTAAGGAAGTTCAGAGCGAGGTGGCCAGATGCTGACTGCCTCGCAGCACGCAGTTTACATGCAGAGATACAAGCTTGTATGTTGGCTGGCGTGACTCGACATATGCTAAATGTTATTGTGTTAGTGTGTGCATGTCTTATGCATGTATTTCTCATACTTCTAATAATGCTTCACACTGATTTAAAACATCACAAGCCTTTTGTGTCTGACCAAAAATCTGACCAATTGTCAAAAATCTGGAGGTGTGTAGTCAGAGAGAAGTGATGTTACCGGACCTGTGCAGTCCGCTCGGGGCTCCAGGCTATATTAACCACTACACACATAACACACACACATCTGTGGATGTGTTTGAGAAGAATTAGGAATCCTATGCCACTGTTAGAACAACATCTATGCAGTTGTTTGCCAGTTAAAATGCAGATTGTGAGGTGATTATCACATGAATACGTACACAAATCATTGTTGATGCTGATCTGGCTCGGAGGCGTCCATTAGCGCCAAACATCCACAATGTACATATTCTACATTCATATTATAATCCACTCAACATGAGCTGACTGAACTACTTCTACTGCAATTCCCACAAGCTAAGAATGTTCTGGTGGTTGTGCAACATTTAACATTTAGTCATCTGCAAAGAGTCAAAGTCAACACACTTGGACTGTTGTGTTGGGTGGCATTAACGTACAGGTGTTTTTATTTTATGATTTACAGTAACTGCTGAGTGAAAAGCATTAATACTTTAGAGTTGTAGCACAGGAACAGCTGCTGTTTGTGTTGCATGAGGTTGGGAGAGAAGTGAGGAAGTGACTTTGTTAGAAAGTAGCCACTGTTACATGTTGTTTGACAGAGCAGCTCAGTATAAATAATAAGCTGTGTATTCTCTATGAAGAGTCCACGAGCTGCAGGGAAAGCAGAATAAGCTGTTGAGCACTTGAACACCATTCAGTGTCTGTCACCGCAGCAGGCTGGCCTGACAGGAACGAGGAAGTTGGATGATTTCATTTCATGTCAAAGGAAGCGTGACACTGTGTATTAAGTGCCTCACTAAAAGTTTATTTTGGTGCTGTTCATGCTGAAGTGGAGTCACAGAGGGTTTACAGGGAAAATGGAGGCGGTGTGACGATCATGAAGAATTTCCAAACAACATGGACGTCTGCTGCCTCACAACTTATATCTGACGTTATAATGAGCAGCACACAGACAGAGTGTGTCTCTGTGCTTTGTGTTTACTCAGGTTGGTTTAGTAACCTGGGGGAGAAGATTACAGTTACAGTTCCTTTATGTTTAGGTTCAAATCCAGGACAAATCAAGAAAATGGAGTTGATGCAAAAATCCAAAACTGCCCAAAATCATTTACAACATTTCTGTAGAACACCCTCAGAGATATTAAAGAAAGAGAGACAAGGGTATTACATTTATATAATGTCAAGGTACTTGAGAGGAAATGTTTTGTAAATCAACTGTTTGTTGGAACCTTACGTCTACCCCGTCTGTGGTCTCTGTTCCTTAACTTGTTTTCATGTTGTTCTGCCCCCTAGTGCCCCAAAAATAAACGTATGCAGAATCACATTCATACATATTATTACAGTTTATGTTTTTATGTACCAACAGAAAGCTGGGAATACATTTGTGGGTTCGACGCCCCTTTAACAAAAGCTGAAAGTGTACCTTTAATTAATTAAAGAAAGAAGCACAAACAGACATTTTCACTGTGACCTGCCGACAAGTCTCGCTTCAACAGAAGAGTTACAGTGATTCTACAAATGCTAAACTTGTGTCTTTGACCCAGAGTCAGTGTTTCTGCAGCAAAAGTGCATGAAAATGAAAGTGGCGGTCGGCCCCTCCTCGTGTCCTCGCCTGCTTCAGTCCCGCCGGAGGTTTGACTGCGGTGCAACTTGTCCTCGTCCTCGGCAGCTCTTTCACCATGAGCGCCATCTGTCACATCGCACGTCGTCTTCCAGGAAATTACAGCTCAAACTGAAAGCGACAACGTTATCTGATATGTACCCCGGCGGGGCGGGAATAAACTCAGCAATCTCAGCTTGCACTCTGCTGAATCCCAAATCCACTCACTCACTCAGTCGTCCTTGTGGATTTGAAAATCATTTGGCGAGGGGAGATAAAGGCACAGTCCGTTCATATTTCTTATCCGTGGAGGAGACAGATCCCATCCTTAAAGCAGAGCACACAGTGATAACAGTTTTATTGTTTGAAACCTGTTATTGCAAAGTAATTGCAATGAAAGAGGAACTGATTATGGAGAATTGTTAAGTTATTTTTCAGCTATATCAACAATTGTGCTTGCAGAACAGGAACATTTTGACAGAGATAACACTTGTGGTTTAGTTAATTAATAACTCTTGGGTTTGAAGGAAAGGGAGTTCTTTCTGACTGGCTTCAGGCTTATTTACCATCTGAATGTATACAGCGGGTGCAGAGCAGCAAATCCTGATGAATCCAAACAATATGTGGCCTTCCTGTTTCACAATGTCACAAGTCTTGACTTCAGTGGAGCCTTTTCTGATGTTGTCTACAAGAATCACTTATTAACTGCTGGAATTTCCTTCTGGAAACATGCCATATGGGTTATAGGTCAGCATGAACTTTCACAACGTTCCCAGTCGTATCTGCTGAACATGTTCCTTCATCAGTGAGGTGTGCAGCCGCCATCTTGTTTCAGCCCAGCAGTGCATCTGAGCACAGACCAGAAGATCTGGTGCATAGTTTCACTGATGAACACGGATAACATTTCTTTATCCAGCTGCCAAATTAAACACTTTGTCCTTTCAGTGGAAACCAGTTGTGAACACAACATTGACGCATCATCACCTTTTAAGTTAATGGTTAACTTAAGCAAGACAATCATTCATCTGGAGTGTGTCCCATAGCCACTCTCTTTTAACTCCATTTAGTGCACTCTCAGAACCCATCGGCGATCAGTCTGATGGACATAAGCCTCCGTAGATAACGAATATCTGAGCCACGACCACGTCTTCGTTCTGCCGGTCAATTCTTTCTTCACAAGTAGTTTACAAGCTAGTTTTAAGCTAAATCATCATCAGACGATAGCCTGTATTACGTTCCTGCCAATGCATTCCTTCTCGTTCGCTCTCCATACAGACTGTTAACCTGCATACAACCAAAGCCCGATCAAACCAGAACGCAGAAATCTCCTTTAGCTTTAGCTTCTAATTGTTCCACTATGTTCACCGGCTGCTGTTTGCTGCTGAGCTGGGAGCTTTTCCTCTGAATATAACTCTGTGAACCAGAAGAGTAAAGATGCAAAGAGCTGAAACTCAAAGTAAAGCTCCGTAAAGCCGATATTTTACACCAAATGTGCTGTATTTGGTTCAAATTGTAGGACACGGAGATGCATTTAAAGACAATGGTCAATAGAGCTGGAAAAACAAATAGCATTATTCCCTTCAGCCGTCACAATGAACATGTTTGAGCTGCGCAGCCTTCAGCATCCATCAGCATCCATCAGCATCCATCAGCATCCATCAGCATCCATCAGCATCCATCCTCCTCGACGTCTTTACTTTTCTCTGTAAATCTTTAAGGACTGCCGAGTCTCGAAAACGTTGCAGGCGCCGCTCTTTGCGTGAATCTTAAACAGTCCAGGCAACGTTTCAGAGAGTCTGAAAATAATGAGATTGAACAACAGAGTTTAGACTCGTAGGTGCTCGCCCTCCTCACGCTCGTGTTGCAGTCCCAGTTCTGTCAGCTGCCATCAACGACAGAGGAACTGACGACGAGAAGAAAATTACAAGAATATCTCTCGCCAGGTTTTTATTTTTCTCCCTCAAGTGCGAGACGTGATCAAGGGCTCGTCTGAAACACTCAACGATGTGTGTGTGTGCGTGTGCGTGTGCGTGTGCGTGTGCGTGTGTGTGTGCGTGTGTGTGTGTGGGCAACATTAGACTGTGAGGAGTAGTTTTCTACGTGCGTGGTCACAGTAAGGGGCTGATTCTACAACGCTGTACGTTAATCTTTTTGTTTTTACTCAATGTAGAAGTTTAATTAATTCTACTTTTAGTTATATTTAAAAGAGAAAAGATGTGTACGTTTTTTAAAATAATGTTTGAGATTAAAATGAATGCATCAATTATTGTTTTTAACTATGTTTTTTATATTATATAAATGTTTGAATTATTAATTACTACTATAATTAATAATTACTACGTTTATTCATTTATTAATTGATGAAATTATATAAAATATTTTTGATGTATTTGTCAATATGTCACTATCTCTGGGGCGGAATTAATACTGATTTAAGTAATAATATGTTTTATTATTAGTATATAGTATTTAGTATGCATTCTATCAAATATAATGAATTGTTAAATATTTCTGAATATCATTATTTTGAGATGAATAAGCATATTATAATTAGAAATTAAATAATTCATTTAATTATTTAATTTGAAATAATAACATTTATTTTAATTTAATCATATATGATGACATTTATTTTATTAAATAATAAATATAAAAAAAAAAAAATTATTTGATCCATTCTGAAACTATTTTCATCTTAAACTTAAACCCTTAACAAGCTTGCTGTTGTTTCTCATTTCTCATTCTGCTACTTGCTCAGCTTTGACACAGTCGACACCAGACAGACCAATTAGAGGCCGTCTAGACTCTGTGCCCCGTGTACTCAGCCGGTCCGGCCTGCCCGGTCTGCCAGCGTGGCGCTGGATGATGTGTGTCTTGGCTCTCACCCCCCTGTGGCTCTTTTTCGGGGTTAGCTGGAGTTTAAGGTCGACTTTTCCCCATCTCCTCGTCTGGTCTGCCAACCGGCAACGAGAGCTGCAGTGCTGCTCTCTCTCTCTCTCTCTCTCTCTCTCTCTCTCTCTCTCTCTCTCTCTCTCTCTCTCTGTCTCTCTCTCTCCCTCTCTCTCCCCCTCACTTTCTCACTGTTGTGGCTGGGGACAGCGGACGCCCGCCATGTCCAATCTCATTGGCTGCCGACGAGCTGGTGACAGGGGTCATTCAGATGCGACGCTGAGAGGGCCAGTTTAGCCGAGCCAGACAGACACAGACTGGAGTGTGTGTGTGTCTGAGTCTGCAGTAAATATGTTTGTAGTTGTGTTGTTACATCTCAGTCTGAAGCCACCTTTTACTGCTACGTCTGTGTATTAGAAGCCGAGTCCTCTCTCCGCTGCCATTTTGAGGTCACGACCACAGTTTCCTTTCTTACGTTTGAGCTCTGGAGGAAAGCATATATCTTTGCTGTAGTTTGAACATGTAGCTTTGACAGTATTGGACTGAGATTGTGGAAGAGGGAAGTGCAACATGCAGAGCGAGTGTTCTACGGAGGCAGCAGCAGTTTTCTTTTCTACAATCATCTCCTGTGAGTGAACTCACTCCCTCTTTTTGACGTCTCCCTTCATGTGTCAGATTTATGGAGAGATATTAAAGATGATCCCAGTAACGGTGCTTTATGTGTTCCTGTGCACTGGGATCTAGCTGGTAAAGCGGATCACAAACATCACAGTAAAAAGTCCCCAGAAAGCAGAGAGGAGTTATTACCTCCGTGTCAGGACTTAAAATATGACTCAAACAAACTCAAAGCGTCGACTCTTTAAATATGACTCTTATATTAAAAACAGGACTTTCACGCAGGAGACTGATATTCCTGTTTGAAGCCAGAAGTCAATGTGTTCCTGAAGCTAACCAACTGTGAAGATGGAAGTTTATTGTTTGCATGCTTAAAGCTATACAAAGCGGTACATGTTTGAGCATACGTTGCACAAGTAGACGAGTTGTTATTCACTGCGTTAGATGATCAATCTCAGGCGAGTCTCTGCAAAAGGAATTATATTCTGCACTTCTGCACTAAGTGGAAAGCATTGACTGAAAGGTAAAACGCTGATGATAACTAATGCTAAAACAACAGAAAGTCTTTTAAAACCCATTTCCCATCAGAGTTGCTCGTCTCAGAAATGTCACTTGGCTCCGATCCGTTGCGCTCACCACCAGAGATATCGATTGATGTTGGACTCTGTCTGGCTCCGGGTGGAAGCCGGGGGCCTCAGGGATCCGTGCAGACAGATGGAGAGGAGGATGGTGTGGGACACTGGGATGGCAGAGCTGCGAGCGGTGGGTTTAAAGCTGCAGTGCTATTGATTGACACAAGAGATAGATAACTCTGAAGCCGAGCTGAAAGCAAGACAAAGACAAAAGAAATGTTCTTCCCTGAAACAATCCCCGGGTGGTTTTGGTAGCCAAATGGATCCTTATGTGATATGTGCAGATTATATCTACCTCTATAGTATTTGCAGTATTCTCACTGGAGTTGGACAAAGCAGATAAGCAGTAATTAAAACGTAGCCCCACCCCATATCTTACCCCATCACAGAAGATAATCTACCTCTCAGTCTCAGGCTTTGGTCATTTCAAGGTTACAGTAATATTGGCAGGTTTGTAATCTCCTGCTTCGAATGTTATCAGCCTATTAAACAGGCGTGATCATCGTCAGAAGACCCAAAACACCCGAGACCCGCGTCCCGTGTGAATCCAACCGTGTGTTGTTGTCTTTGCGACACAATCTTTTCCTCAAACTAACCCAGAAGCAGGCCCAGTTCCTTTGTTTTTAAATTTCACTTTCACTTTTACAACGTCGAACAACAGACTGTATAATCGGTTTGCGGACTACGCTTTTGAAGCTTCAAGTTTGGCGTTTCGGCTGTCGCCATCTTGGTTTTTTGAAACCAGAAGTGGCACGAGAGGAGGGAGCTAAGTAGAACCGATGGTAGGTGCAATTTGGCCAATCTGACATATTATAATATTAGTAATAACCAGTAATAACGCCTATTAATAGGCTGATACATTCACAATGGATGAGGTGATTCGGTAACTTGAATCCAGAGTATTTAGGCGTTTAATAATAAAGTACACATGGGAAATGTGCGTTGTAGTTCCTCTGGTACATATCATGTAGCAACTCAATGCAGACAGCAGTCCAAAGAATGGAAAAGCAGAACAGAAGTCATAAAAGGGAAGGAGATGTTTTACTGTTGCATGTGCTGTGAGCTGTTCTGGTGTCAGATTAATGTAAATGTGATTACAGGCACAAACAGCAAACCAATCACCAATCACCTCAAACCTGCAGCGTCCAGAGCTGCACCTTGTGCACCGTGATAAAAGATTTGCATTTTTGGAATCCAAATCAGATTAGAGTTTACATTTTTATTGTTTAATTCTATATCAAATTCGGCAGAGAAACTGAAAATATAACCAATAGAAATATAAAAAGTCTTATATTAATGCTGATACGTGAGCTGACATTGTTGAAAACACAGAATGTTAACATGTAACCATAATGCTACTTAATAAGCATGCTAACATTAGGACACCTTTAACATATATATTACAGCACAGTGCAGCCAGCTGATGTTGGACAAATGCAATCTTATAATTATTGGTGTTCACAACACTTGTGTTTAATAGGTAATCCTTACATAGAATGACAAACACAGCACACACACTATCGATTAAACGCCACATGTCTGTGTCATGAGAATGTTCAACACATGACAGCTCGTGAAATTCTCACATTTAACAAAATGTGAAGAAACCAATGAATTTACATATTTAGTAAGATTGTAATAATAGTGACTCCTTCAGATCCTCTGACAGATCGTCAACTGAGGGTTAACAAGGTCTATCTGCACTTTGACAGGTTATTGGTCTGCTATTGGTTGTCAGCAGATAGACCTTTGTGATACTAACATGATGCTTGAACATGTGGAGATAGACCTTTGTAGATCTCACTGACTCAGCAAATATATACAGAATCTGCATAAATGAGTGATGCAGATAGACCCTGTTCACTTTAAAGACGTTTGAGACACAGACCTCACATGTGTCCAATGTGTCAGATAGACCTCGTTAACCCTCAGTTGACGAGATATCTACTTTTACTCTGTAATTCCTTAATGTGTGAACTGTTCTCATCCCGTCTGTAGCTCTGTCTGTGCCGACTCTGAGCACCTGTTCAGGTGTTCGATTGTTCTCTACGTGTGGTCCAAACCACACGGGAAGGGAAGGTATCCAAGAACAAAGCTGCCGTACATTATCGATATCATGTAGACACAGCTGAGAACACAAAGCCCTCATCGTAACACAGTCAACAACGCTACATAATACGAACATTATGTCCACAGGTAGTCAGGAGTTAAACAAGTGATCCAAGTATAAGGCTGGTGGTTCACAGTTTTTTCTCCCAGTGATAAACGTCAAAGAAACACCCATCTTGCCAGGCGGGTGAGCCTTCTCATTGAAATTCAGCAGCGCCTGCCAGGAAAGATGCAGAGACGAGATCACCAATCCTTTGAAAGGACGCAAGCCGAGTACTTGACAGCTCTTGAAATCTCCTGTCTTAACAGCGTGTATCTGAGGCTGGGCGGCGATGGCGGTGTGTGTTGGGAGGAAGGAGTATTGGCAGGAGCCTGTGATGGAGTGGAAGATAGAGCCGGCTGTCACAACAGTTTGGGAAGAGTCCCTTTGAAATGACAGAGAGGACTAATACATCCACCCTGCGCCATCTCCAACTCCACTCAGGGTCCATTTTGATTTGTGGTTTATGATCTGCACTTTATTGCAGCTTATCTTACATGTACAGTGAGCACTCCTGCTCAAAATGGCTGCTGTATGGACTGATCAGAGAGGACGACAGACGCTGCTGTAAGGCAACAGCTTTCCAGATGGTAAAAGAAACAAACACTTGAGACAAGAGGAACGCGTAACTAAACAAAAGGGACTTTCTCATTAGCATGTATCATCCGGCTCAGCTAAGGATGGAAATCAAATGTGAGATTAAAACGAACACGGTCCTTTGTATTCCTTCGAGGCGTCTCGCTGGATAATTAGAAAACACATTGTGTTCGGACAAACTGAGGAGAAAATGGACTTCACATTAAGGAATGTTTTATGGAGATGAATGAGTTTCGTCGTTGATATTCCACGTACACACTGCAGACACTAATTCACTTCCTCATGCCCTTGTAGCCGGTCTGTTGCAAGTGACATAATAACAAACCACTGCAGTTAGTTCGGAAGATGTTTTCTCTTTTCACTCCTGATTTATTATCGCTTGAATGTAATTGACCCAACAAGCTTTCTGACAATGTTATTGAACCAGACACTGTCTCTGTTTAAGCCTCTCGCCTAATATCCACGGGTATTTCTCTGCATGTGCATCTTGTGGGTGGAATGTATGACCACGGAGTTGGTTATGCAAAGATTAATAAAACAACATGCATGGTCAATACGCCTATAGCTTTATATCCAATAAAGTCCGGTGTATTTGCATTGAATGATGGTCTTTAGATAAGATGAGTCATCTGTTCGCGTTAGCTTTTTCACTCACTTTTGAATTAATAAGCGGTAATCATATACGAGAGCTTTCAGAAACATTTTCTCAGTTGTGTTTATGATTTTGATGTTGACGTGTAAACTCCCTCTTAACATGAATGTGGCACCACTATCCTGCTAACTTAAGAATTGTTCCTTCACTACTTAAAGAAGTAGAAGAAGCTGCAGTGGAGTAGTGGCTGAAGCAGGTAGCTTTGTGTAACTGTAGGTTAATAATGACAGAAAAGCAGATCCAACAGCTCCAAAGTCCAGTTAAACCAAACTAAACGTAGCAAAGCATCGTGTTAACGTTGACTACTGTAGCCACAGCTAACACTAGCTCGTACGAGCATTAGCTAGCTTGTTAGCCATGCAAGTGAAACTTTAGCTAAAGCCAACATTATATTCTAAACATCTGCGTAGCTGTACGGGTCCGTGTACCGTAAAACTTCGTCACCTGCTCATGTTTGCGATGATGTCCATTGAGACTGGACTGCACATATACTGTACATGCACAATATAATGGTTAGCTGACAACACAGGCTAGCTAACAATCTGCAAATATGAAGAAATAAAAATCAACCGGTAGCGTAACTTTAAAACAGCACAGATATGAATCCAAGTAGGATATAGGCCTATATACATCCTGTCTGTTGAGAACTGTTCAAACAATCATTCCTACTCGCTATTACGCAAGACTGACAAGCGCCAATATGGTTGCCAGAGGAGGCATTATGCAGCTGAAAGCCCTCAAACATTAACAAAGACAACACAGAACAGCTGATCCATGACACATACTGTGTTTCTGTAAGACAATACTGCTCATTGTGTGAGTGCAGACCATCTTCTGTAAAACAGGAGACAGCAGACAATGTGCTCTGAGAGGAAGTGAGAGCGGTTTGTACTGTAAGTATGACTAAGACGGTCGATCAGACCATACGTCACATAACAACCTTTTAGAACTTATAACTGATTTAGAAATATCCAAAGTTTTCCAGGTCATTACTCAAACCTTTGTGTTGTTCAGATATTATTAGATTATGTAGAAACGAAGCTTTCAGGTGCAAGAAATCCCAAATAATTGTCTCCAGAATGATCATATTCTGAGTTTACAACTGAGTTTATAACGAATGCATCGACGTATGGAAGCAGATATCGCTTTTCTGCACCATAAACCAAACCAAGAAAAACGTGACCGAACGGTTTGATACATGAACTAAAAGAAAGCTGTTAAACATTTACTAAGTTTATGAAAGGTTGTGAGCGGTGGCTGCAACAAGATCTCTGCAAAGACTTTTCTGTAAATACATTATCGACATAATCAAAAAAAAGAAAACAAAATGACTCGTCAAAAAGGATATATGTTGAGTAATGTCCATAATTAATGGTTCTATGGAGCACAGACTTACGTATTCGTTCTTCTATAATTAGATGCATTTTCATTGCTTTTTCAAGTTTAGTCCTTCACTCGACTGAAAATAATTGTTCAAATTAATATTTTATGGGAAAGAATACACAAGTCCTTGATATGCTGCAGCCGCACTCGCCACTAATTAACAAACCCTAGTACAGACTGTTTTCATCATTCTTAACACTTTAGAGTCGGGTTGAAATATGTCTGTTTGTGTACTTTTAGTACACAATGACTTAAATTAAGATAGATTACGTCCACACTAAGCATGAAAACTGATGTGTAACGTCCGCAGCTCTCTGAAGTAGCTTCAGTTAAAAGCCTTCAGATTCAGCACTTCAGCTTGTGATTGGAACCCTTTGAAACCAAGAGACAATATTAATAAATTGGTATTATAAATAAATTGCTCTGGCAGATTCACTGGCATGAAAACACCGGGGTGTTTTGGCTACACTTTGCAGCTTTTCCTAATTGAGAGGATTCAGAGCTCCTTTGACAGCTTGAGTGGACTGCAGTGCATCGCACAATTTAGTAGACGGAGGGGCAAGTTGCCAGACTGAAAACATTGGGAGCGTTGGCAGCCTCGTGAGCTGCACTCAAAGGAAAAGACAGCGGGCAGTGCTTCAGTTATCGCTGTCTACAAACAGTGTTTGGTTCAATAGTCAGATATCCAATAGAGTTACAGTGTGAGTGTTGAATTGTTGGTTTCTGAAGGCCGATGTGGTTCACCGTGAGGTCAGTTGTTCCACATTTTGGTTTTCTGCAGATTCTTTATGTTGTTTTAGTTTAAAAACTGCAGTAATGTGTGACATGAAAGGTGATAAACGTTAATTATACGACCCAGAACTTAACCATATGGTTCAATCCCTGTTCTCATCAACCTGCTTCCCAGCAGCAGCTGTTTTCAGCCAAAAAGCTCCAATAAACTGACTTCACTTGACCTGCCCAGCAGCATGCAGCAGCCAGACCAGTGTGGGACTTGCTGGTGTAGGAAGTGGAGCATTTAGCAGCTGAAGAGCACACCATCTTCTCTCCGAGGTTGGTGGAGACCAAACCAGAGGTAAAAAGAGAGTGAATATTGGGCTCATATTATTGTACTTAGCTCCACCCTCGTGTCACTGCTGGTTCCAAATAACCAAGATGGCGATGGCCAAAACGCCAAAGTCCACAAACCAGATGGTGAGATCATGGTGACTGCATCCACTTCTTAAATACAGTATGGAATCAACCAAATCTAGCATCCTCTGGTTGAATTGTATTCTAAAATAAAACTAAAATAAAGATAAATAAGCACAGCTTTAAAGTACCAGCCAGGCCAGGAGCATGATCACATTCAAGTCCACAGAGAACCTGAAGCTCAGTGTCCATTCCCTCTTCATGTGAAACACAAGCTGCAAACATCCTGATTAGAAGAGTACCTGATCAGGATGCTAAAACTACAGTCCGTTTTAAAAGTCTTTCATTCATTCTGTCTTTGTTTGCTTGTTTATCAAATCTTAAATTCCTCTTTTCGTATATCTATCTGATTTCCCCGTGAACATGAGTCACAGAGTGCAGAGGAAGCACAGAACCAGTTCCTCTCCTGTTGATTCACCTCCGGACGCAGTGAAACTGAAGAATCTCATCACACTCTTTGTCACTCTGACAGGCCGAGCAACGAACCCGAACAAACGTCGTCTCTCTGTAAGGCTGTCTGTGCTCAGACAAAAGTGTCAAATCTATTTGTCTGTGTGTGTGTGAGCTGTGTCCCTCTGATGGTCTCTGGCCGACCTGATCATCGCTTTAACAGCAAAAGGTTTTTCGCTGGCCGCTCTTAGCATGGTGGCAATTAAACCCACTGGCAGTGCGTCGCTCTGCCTGTAAAACTCCAGCAGACTTTAAATAACTGGGAATCTGAAATCTCTGCAGAGATTTATTAACAGATTTTTAATTGAGGTTACATCTGCCAGATTAGTCAATCGATGAGTGAAACTAATATCACATGAACACGACTGTGCCGATGTATCAATACTTCCCTTTCAGGTGTTTTGAACAGAACACATTGATTCACATGACAGTCTGTGTGAGCATCACTCTCAGGTCCGGTTACCGGGATGTTGAAAAACGTTACAGTTACTTAATCAGCTCCACGGAGTGACTCATAAGAGATACACAAGTTACATCTGAATGACGGGTACATCTAGAAGCCTGGATGTGGACTCAACAAGAACTTTCTCCGATAAACAAAAAGGTAAAAGGACTTTTTTACTGGAGACATTTTAACTTTCACACTTACTGGGATACTTGAATAGAACAGAGTCAATGTTGTTAGTAATATCAAAGCTTTACTACTATGAAAAGTCAAAATGTCTTCAATAAAAGGACCAACAATTCTGCAGTGGAAAGAGAATTTACTTCATTAACTTCTCCAGTAGCTCTCCAAACTCAAAGTCTGTAGAGGAAAAAGCAACAATACAACTCGAACATTGCAAACCTTCTTCTGAACATGACGTGAGCTCCGTGTGTTGGACGGAATGATCTGTGTTCAGAACATTTAGCTAACATGTTGCTACAGTGTACCTAAGGCTGATTGCTAGGTTATTATGATACTCTTATGCTGAGCAGGGTATAGTAATAAAATACTACGTACCAAAACCTCCTGTAAACACCGACCCTCTTCTGTTCACTTCCCAAACATAATATGATTTCTTTATGTTATGATTCATAGTTTTATTCAATATCAACCTCCTGGAATAAAATAAATATTTCGGGATTTGTTTTTCCTCGTGGAGAATTCTGACTTGACATAATGAAATGTGATGATGGTGTTTCCAGGAGGATTTCATGTGGACATGCTCTACTTTGTATTCCCACAGACGTCATTTCCCAGAGGATGTGAGTCCTCAGAGGACTGCTATTTTTGGAGAAACATTTAATTTTCATAAAGAGGTACATAAATGCTTTAGTACTTTTTTATGAGCCGCTCTTCTGGTTTGACAATTTGTAAGTAATTCAAGTATTTTGTGTTCTTGTATCAAGTTGAACTGACTTGGATCAGAAGCACTTGAGTTCATTTACTGCGTTCTCATCTTAAAACTGGACTCAAGCAGCTCATTAGAGTTGTTTCAGCTTCATATTCAGAGGATGTCACAGTCTCTCTGTTTCAAAACCAAAGCTGTCATATCAAGGTTCTTCAAGTTCATGACAACAGGACAGGAAAGAAACACAAGAGTTATGGAGATCCACTGGCTCACGTCCAGAATAAACGGTGGAAATCCCATAAACCAAACAACGAGGCACGAAAGCAAACTGAGACGACGGCTCGGCGGCTTCTTCAAATTAAACTCTTTTTGTTTGTTTAAAGCTTCAGTTCGTACGTGAAGGAAGAAGGAGGCCGACGGCCAACATCCACAAACAGTTTCTCTTCATTATTTCAACATTAATGTAACATGTGATGCCATTGGTGTTGACATTTTCTCTGCTGGTCTTTGGGGTTGAAGTGTCAGTAAACCTGACTTTAGCTTTAAAAAGGACACTTCTGTGAGCCGGCGCAGCTTCCTGTGTAACAACATGGAAGCAGGATGGAGTTCACAGAACATTGTTTTCTTTTAGAGACTGAAGACCTGCAAGGTGACGATCCTGCAGCGGACAAAGGCAGCCAAGCTAACGCTAATACTGCTAGCATGTTTACCGTCGGAACTATTATTAGCATCTTCTTATCCAGATTATATTTAGTGACGTTATTTTAGATCTCAGATGTTAACAAATGACGTATTTTGTTGTTTAATTTGGACGACTTCAGTATTTAAGACATTTAAGGGAAAATAACAACCCAGTCGTACGTTTTTTTGCAAACAACGGACACGTTGAATCGCGACGTTTCGAAACCACAAAAATGCATTTTGTATGAACATTTCTAGATATGTGTATATCAACGTTTTAGTTTTTAATTTTGGAGTTTCAAAACTGCCTCTTCAAGAGGTTCAGGTTGAGGCAACACAACGACTCGGTCAGGTTTAGTAAAAAGATCATCGTTTGGGTTCTAGTGTGTCTGACTCAAGCATCCTCCATGTCCCTGTCCCTACACGGACTTATGTGGACTTTGAACACACATTTTATACGTCAAAATCTTTAGTGAAATAAAGGCAAACGAGCCAACAATCCATTTACAAACTTTAGAGGTGAAGTTTTTTTCACTGTGTGACTTTTTACATATATATATATTTCCCTGCTTGTTCAAACCGTTCATTGAAGCGACATCACTCTTGCCTTGACAGAAAGTTTCAAACCCGAGAGGTTTCAGCGTAACATCAGAAGCTACAGGTCTTGTGAAGATTCCCTGCAGTTCAGTGTGACCTGAGTCTTATCTTTGGATAACTCCTCGTGAGAATTTAAATTAAACTTCTGTCAGTCTGAGAGTGCCTCTGTAAGGATGGGAATAATGCAGAGAAAGTAAGATACTAACAAAGTCTTTAATATGAAAGTTAAGTACTTTTGTTCGTGTAAAGAGGAAAACTTTTTCACCATCATACTGACTGGTTTTTCTATTTTCATAAAGTGCACATGAGTGTTTTACTGCCAGTGCTCTGAGGTTGACCTCTGGTCTCTGTAATGCTGCGGACAAAACTCCTCATTTTGCTGCTGGATTTAAAAGTTAAAAGCCTTAAGTGTAGAAGGTGGTGCAGAGTTGTCAGGACATTTACCAGGTGACATGGAAGCAGGATCTGCTGACTGTTTCAAATCCCTTCAGAGACAAAGAGGGGATGAGAAGATAAGGAGAGCAGAATGATTCACGTTATTTATAAGGTGGTAGAAGATGAGATGTAGAAGCAGAAGTGGAACAGTATACCACTTCAGTCCTGTAAACATGTGGAGCTGCTGAATAGGAACAGAACAATGGATTCTATTTAGAATTTGAGATTTTGTTCTCTGCTTTTCTGATTTGCTATTTAGCGCAAGTTTACATTTGTGCTGGTTCATTCAGGTAACCAGAGGTGGATATCGTCCTGACTTTGGTTCCTACTAAAGATGTTAGAAGCACCTCAAAAACATAAACTTTAATTTATTCTTCTTAAAGGCACAGTATTCTTTAGCAGACTCAAACAGTAATAGTGCATTTCTTAAGTTCTACTCTCAGCCGTGGATTTACAAACAGATTGAAGATTCATCCGTCGTTTCTGCCACTTATTATTTAATCTTATAAAACAGATTAATCTGTGTGTCAAATGTTTAAATCTCAGTGACACACATGAGGTTATGACAGTATAAGTATAAGTGCGTCACTCCGTTGACTGTATCTGAATCATGATTCAGTGTTTTTATATAAGTTACACTGCAGCTTTATGATCACCTGCTCAGGTTGAGTTTGTTCTCTGAGAACAGCAGAAGTTTAGAAGACTGGAACATATCTGACAGGCAACTCAATTACCTTATTTCGGGATGGACAACTCACCTGACGCTGTCTGAACTGCAGTGAGGACGTAAACACCACCCATCTGGTAACACAGGCAGTTAAAACAAACACCAAATATGGTCCAAGCCCTGGGCTTGTGCTGATGAAGGAGAGAGGCCGGGGAGATGAAGAGTCCTTGACTCATGGCTCAAGTTCTCCACTCAGGTTCTCCAAAATAAACAGTTTGCAGTCTGTGAAAGTGTATTGACTGGATTAAAACGAGGCCACAGGTCAAACAGCACCACGAGGAGAGGAATGCAACGACTTGGTTCGTTCCATATGCTGCAGCATATTTGACATTGCATGTTCTGTCATAAACAGGTAATGACTCATGGAGCGGCCTGAAGTTGTGGGCTGTCAGTAGGTTTAGCATCAGGAACTAAATTCACCGTCCTGCATGGAAAGTTAGAGCCAAGTGAATCAGATACTTCTGGAGGTTTCTGAGCTTATTAGGAGGAAGAATATTAAAGCAGCTCAAATCTATGCTCCCGATGACAACGGATCACGGCCATGTTGTGCGCGGATAGCATTCAGTGGGTACATATATAGTGTTGAAAGGGTCGTCCAGGTTTGCTTGTCTGTCTCAGCATCGTGTGAATAGTTCTTCACCTCACAAACACTTCTGGCTTCATCTCAGACTCACTGAAGAAAGTGGAAACCAGATTCATGGCTGTTCCCGTGTCCTCGCTATCTCTTTAAATGTTAATGTTTGGTTCAGTTTACATTTTGCGACGAAGGGCCCCTTCTTGTTTTCTTTATAGCAACCTTGAGGCTGACGGATGGCCGTGTGTGTGTGTGTGTGTGTGTGTGTGTGTGTGTGTGTGTGTGTTTAGCAGAGAGCCGAGCTGTAGGTCAGTCATAGGTCACATATTTCTCAGACACACTGTCCACATCACTCATTAATAAACAGTGTGTGTGTGTGTTTATCTGTGTGTGTGTGCGTGTGTGTGTGTGTGTGCGTGTGTGTGTGTGTGTGTGTGAGGACATGCGTCAGCAGTGCCTCTGTGGCCTTCTGCAGAGACAGACTGTCACATTGAGGACTGGAAACTGCTTATACTGTTTTGTCGTAATCACCTTCTTACCTCTTCACACACACACACACACATATACACACACACACACACACATACACACACACACGCACACACACTCATGATCTGAATAGTTGTAAGATGTTTCTTTATCTTGATTTCTCTTAATCAGTTCATAAAAAGTGAAAAATAGACAATTTTGGCTTTTTCCTTGTAAAATACTGACACAACTGAAACAACATGAATAACAATCTGAATTACTACAATTACTACATTTACCCAATGCATCATAATGCTTTCTGCCACATTTGCTTTGCATGCTTTCATTTGATAAATGATTTATCATGTAGAATGGATAAATAAATGTTGCCAGAGCTTTGGAACGTAGTAATATTTGAGTAGGCTACGTTAATTTAACATGCAATGCTAATACAAATTAATTTAATACGTGCAGCCAATGCAATGAATATGTTATTTTCATGTAAAGCTCACATCTGCAGTGTGTGTGTGTGTGTGTGTGTGTGTGTGTGTGTGTGTGTGTGTGTGTGAGCCTGCATCCACACAGTGCTACATCTGCCATATGCTACTGCTGCTGATCCTTCTCATGAATATGTGCACATGCTCATGTAAACCGGTGCACACATGTGTACTGCACGTTGTGTATGCAGAGTTTAACCAACACACATGGAAAGACTTCACAATCATGTTCTTCCAATCTCACAGAAAGCACTATAAACCACTTGTAATATAACGTACATGTCTCAGCACCATGATTGAGAAAGTCTTTGAGTTGGTGTATCACTGTTAGACTGCAGTAGTAAACACTTGGTCCAACTCACAAGGCGTCACCAGCCTTTTGCGTACTTTAGTGGCGCGTACTTTGATGTCAATGCGTACAGGTTTGATCATTCGTAAATGAAATGTACCAGGTTGTATGCAGAGCTGACTGAGAGGCAAGATGAGATTAAAGTGTAAAACCTGGAGGTGTTCATCTCATCCTCAGATGGCTGAGCCCGCAGCTAGCAGCTAACCATGCTAACAACGCTAACAGTGCTAACAGCGAGCGCAGTCCTTCCTAAACGTTACATATCAGCAAAGGCTAAAAGGTCTGATCTGGGTCTATAGTTAAGGTTCTGTTAGCTTCATATGTTCAGATATCTATGTCATGCATTGGGTGGATGAGCTTCCTGTTTGAATGAAGTACTACTGCTGTTACTGAGCAGACAGTGTACTTCTGTTGAAATGTTGCTCAGCTGAGAGAAATGCATCAGCTGGAAATGTAATAGTTGTTGGGAAGGAAGCGCTGGATGAGTATAGATGCTAGGAATCCTAATACTACGTTTGTATTTGTTGCTAATATAGAGAGTGATGGATATGTGGCATTCCTTACCTCCGTCTTTGTCTAAGTTGAAGAGGAAGCCTCATGTTCTCTTCGACCTGTTTGCTCTGGAAGTCACATATTTATCTCTGAAGTTCATGTTTGTCCAAAGAGCTCTGGCTTCAGCTTATCTTTTCATTATGCCATGTGGGTCAATAGACGTGTCATTGTTCGTGCTCACATAATGGTGTTTGCCTTAATTATAAAAAATGATTGTCTTGTGTGTTTGCTCAACAAATCTATTGTCGGAAACAACATTCATTAATGACGACGAGCTCAACGCAGATCTGAGACACCGAACTTCATCACTGTCTTCAGTTTCTCTTCTGTCCAAATGATTTGAACAGGATTGGATTTGAAGTCCAGCATCTTTTTTCTTTGTCTCAAACACTTAAAGTGTGAAGTTACCCCTAAAAGACATATTTGTGGATGTCTTGTTGAGATATCTCTGCCAGAAGTTGTTATTAAATGAAGTTCTGAGAGCAGATTCTGAGGCAAGCTCGCACTAAAATCTGGTTTGGAAGTTGATTCTTACTTCTTTGTGTTTTTCAAACATGTTTCTGTGCACTCAGGAAGCTTGACCTGCAGCACAGTAAGTCTGTGGAGCTTGGTCCTTTGTTTTGTTCCTAATAAACTTCACCTTTTAGGAAGGTTTTGTCCTCTATCGCTCTTGTACATCTCAAAAGGTTTCATTCATTAATGTAATGTTCCGTAGCTCTGAACAATTCCGATAATCAAATCATTTTTGAAGCAAAATGCTGTTTCCAGCTTCTCACATGTGAATATATCAGTTTTGGACCATTGGTCGAACAAAGGAACTCAGTGATGGCCATTTTCTATAGGTAAAATAACTATATTAAAAAGGGAATAACTTTGGAAAGTACACACTTCAATGGGCTAACTGTGAGCTCTGAAGCATCGCTTTAGAGAGGCGAACACAGCAGCGCTATAGTGAAGACAAGGAAGACATACACCAGAAGTAATAATGCTCTCTACATGAACAGTAAGGATACAATCAGGTGTTTCGCTGCATTGTTTCATGCAAACTCTGATCAAGAAGCTGTACATCTCCTCTTTGCAACCAGCGTTATCAGTATCAGGTGTGAGCAGCTGGGACGAACACACACACCTGAACTCTTGACTTGAACTCTTGGAGCTCCAGAAAGCATATCCATACGAACAGCTTGAGCCTCGCTGTCGCCGTCACATCCATCAGGGATGTGATCAAAGTCCAACAGTTCGTAGTTTTCAATCACAAAGAACCTTAAAGTCAATGTGTCATCATTAAAGTGTCATTCACGCGCTCTCATCAATGCACATCGTGACACAACTTCTCCCAGTCAAATGTAGATGTAAGTAAGATAATAATAATAATAATAAATTGTATTATAAAGCGCCTTTCAAAGCTAAAAGCAATCTCAAGGTGAGGAGCGGCTGAGCAGAAGGTAGATCTCTAGCAGAGTAATGTTAACATTCACTATTATTTAAAGATTCATGACTCTCTTATTGAAATGGAGCCATTTGTTTGCTCGGTCCAGGTTCTACTTTATGTCCTCAGGAGGGTTTAGTTTGCAGTTTTTCCTCCAGCGTCAGGGCTTTAAACGCTACAGCTGTATCTGGGAATAGAAAAGTAAGCATCAGCAAAAAGCAAACAACAAATGTAAAACTTTCCATCTGCTGCAAAATGATTCTGTAGTGTCCATGTGTTCTCTGATGTTCAACAAGAAATGTTTCTAGCGACTACTGTCACGCTGCGTTCATGTGCGTCTCTGATCTTCTCTATTCTTCAGTTGACCTGTGGAGCAGTGTCGCTGTTTTATTACAAAGCGGCCAAAACACAAAAACCTTTTCCTTCTGCAGAAGATGCAGCTTTGCGTTTGAATTGTTCACCTTTGTGTATTCTTCCTTGTTAGTGCGGCTGTGTCTGCCTGTAGTTTGTGTGAGCAGTCGACATTTTGTCCAATAAACGAATCAGACATTAGGAAAGAAAAAAGCTGTTTGTCAGACAAATTCAAGGGACGTCAAGAGACGTGTTTGTTCATGACCAAATTACAAAGCAGCTACGAGACAACGATGTAATCCACATCATGTCCTGCCTCCTGCTCGCTCTACCCATGTGAGACAGTTCACCGTGTTTCCCGTTAACTCCACCAACAGGTCGCGACAGCTATTAGACTTCATTTAGTTAGCGTCACTTCCCAGAGGCCCTGCTGGCGGGTCGGATCGCTGGGACACATGAAGGCTGATCCAGCTGAGGCTCTTCAACTCAACAGGCGACGAGTCTCACGGGTCACGATATTGCTGGTGAATTATTCATTACTTCACAATAAATTACTAACAGAAGGCACACAAATGTATTGATTCAGAAATCTTCAAAGTCCCGTCTGTAGTTGAGGCATTAGACAAAGCTGCTCTGAGGCTGGATGCTCAGACGTTTGGGGCCGTGTAAATACTGAACCGCAAGAAAACAGAAGCAGCGAACGCATCGCACACGTCACGTTAACCACGGTGGGATCTACTACAAGTAAACAAGGTCCAGGTGTGCTGGTGTTGTGTTATAGTGACATCTGCTGAACATCTTAATGTTAGAAGCTGATCTTTGAGCTTTGTCACTGAGTGACAGAGAGGCTACGCAACACCTCAGCATTCAGAGAAGTGTGCAGAAGTAATGGATGTGTTTTTTGTTTTTTTACTTTTAGAACAATTCAGTGCATTATCATTTATTGTAGGAATATTGATTTTGCTTTCCTTGAAACATTATAAACAGATTCAAAACAGCAAATGAACAATAAGTAATACAATCAACTGGGATAACTATTATAATTTACCAGACTCCATTGACAGAAACAGTGATTTTACCTCGCTGGTCATAACAAAGCAGTTAAACTCTATTTATACTTTCTGCACGTTTCTTTATCATACAAACACAACATTAAATCCTTGACTTCCAAAATTCATATTCCATGGACTGAATGATTGCCAAATGCCTGTAGCGCAGTGCATTGTGGGTATTTCTCTGCAGCTTTGAAGGCACCTGTTCGATCACTTACCAGCGCGTGAAATCCTGACCTGGATGTGTCAGACAACAACCGAATCTTTTCCACATTCTTCAGGAGGAACGAGGCCAGAGGCTTCGCTCCGTTTCACGATGACTCCGGATGGAACGACAGTATTACAGGTTTGTGAGCAGAGAGAACAAATGTTCTTTATCATCGCTTCAAAAGGAAGAACGCTTTTTAGAAACAAAGACGAGATGCCAGAAACTTCCCCTGTTAATGAATCCGACGGGCTTTGTGTTCAGCTTTAGAGACATTTTCAAACAAAACCTAAAAAAAGACAAAAACATTTTACTGCTTTGTTTTCACATCAATCACCGAGTTTGGGCTCAGACCACATACTTGACATCAGCACCCATTCAAATGCATGCAGTAGAAAGATACTATGATGTAATATTATTAGTGTTTGGAAAGTTCAAAGGTGGAAAGAATACAAATCCTCCAAACCAAACGACAAAATAGTCTGCCATCGTCTTCCAGAGTGACGTTTGAGCCTTTTCTGATCTACATCCCAATCAGTAGGACCTGCAGTACAATAATGTTCTCATTGTAATGGTGAATATTCAATGTAATTATCTTAACATTGTGTGTTTTTAGTTAAATCTAGTTTGTACATATTCTGTTTTACAAAGTTCATGCACGTTTTCCAGGTTTTCAGTCAAAAACTCTCACAGAACAACTCAAACTGCTGTTTCCAAGGTCAAGAATGAACTTTCTGCCTCATTAAAACAAATGCTTTTGCTCCAGAAATGGGACACGCAGAACATTTGCGGTGAATGACTTCCCATCCAGACAAACTCTGCAGACAGGGAGGTCATGTGAGCGTCTGAGGAGGAGAGGATTGTGCAGTGTGAAATGCCACTGGATCCACAGAGATGCACGTAATCCGTTTCACTTCTCTGTTTTGTTTTTGTCTGCTGTCGGTTTCCTCTGCAGCCAACAAAGCACTCGGAGCGACTTTGCATTCAGTAATAAACGTCTCAGTAAAAAGCGTCTCAAAGCGCCTCGCTGGCTTTCATCTGTGCTCAGTGCGTCCTCTGACTCGCAAGCAGCAGCTGAACACACAGCGGCTTTCTGTGGTCGCACGGCGCTGATCAATAACCATTTCTACATCAGGAGTCTTCTCAAGCCCTGTCCATTTGAGGATTGACCCCCAAAACACCAGTGTGTGTGTGTGTGTGTGTGTGTGTGTGTGTGTGTGTGTGTGTGTGTGTGTGTGTGTGTGTGTGTGCGTGTGTTCAGTCTGGGGCCAGATTAAGCAGTGGGCAGTCTGTGTGTACTCTGGGTAATTAGACAGAACAAAACGATGACTTTGTTTAGATCACTTCCTGCTAAAGGATGAAATCCAAAACCAACAAACTCTGTTCACAGAATAGGTAGTGTGCAAACACGTGACAAAACTGTGTGACGTATGCGTGCGACGCCATGTTGGTTGGAAAAAACATCAACAAAGCGTCTAAAGCGAACAACAACAACTCCGACTTCTTCAAAGTATTGTGACTCTCTGGAGTCCTCTGCAAAGGCAAGATTCCAAGTCCAAATGTGCGGCCATGACCCGTACACGCTAAAGCCGTCGGATTATATCGAGGATTTAGATTCATTACCGCCGATTGAATATCCAGATATTGTGAACTACCTTGTGCTACAAACGTTGTGGGCAACCAACGCACAAATGAAGGCGTACAACAAGAGCTTAGATGCTTCTAATGTCTTTGTTTCTGGCTGGGTTGGTAGTCTTCTTACCAAACCACTGAAAGATGACGGGGTGCTCGTCCATGCTCGTGTAGATCACTCTCAAAGAGCTCGAGATGCACCGCTCAAGCCGTGGGTTCGTGAGCCGTGAGGGAGAAGAGCGGCGATGTTATCCTCGCACACTGTGTATGTATGGCTGGAGTAAGCGAAGCATGTTCTCACATTGGTGCTTTGCTTTTCGCAAGTGAAGTAGTCTCAAGAATAAGCCAAACAAAAACATGCACAGAAGAAAAGAGCAAACGGCATCACATGTAAAGAAAGTGCCTTATTTACCAGTCAGCGATGTGGAGAAGTAAGGTCTTACAGTGTTCGGGTATATCATAAGCACAAATGTTTAACGTAAACATTGAAAACATAGCTTTAGCATGAGCTCTTACCAGATATAAAGTGGACGCCACACGAGTTATGTTGCTAAACCAGCGTACGGCGTTCGGTAAACAGCAACTCATCCCTCTTTTGTGGATCGTTGTTTTTGATGATTGTAGGAAATCTAAAGAACCGTTTCTCTGGGTCACGAGTAGCGTTATGACCACAATCATACACTGCGCACACGATTGGCATTTTCTTTCAATCTTAGACGTTTAAATACAAAGAAAATTACGAAGCGTTGCAGCAACTCCCACGTGAACGGCCGCAGTCTTGGTTGTGTATACCAACCAACATGGCTGACTTACGGGTTGGGAAATAAGCGTGACATCACATGCACACGATCTATACAGTAAAGTGTGGAGGAGAAACATAAAAGAACAACACGGACGATCCGCAGTCCAAACCAAGACGGAAACGCTTCTTACTCCTTTCACAAAGGCAGCGCACCTTTCACAATAAAAGCCCAATACAAATACACTGCTTAACTGTTTACAAAATAAAACTCAAATTGACTCAATACAAAAGTTTAGACTATAAATTCACCTCAGACAGACGGACACGCTGCTCTGACACCTTTTTATTAACACGTGATGCATTTGAGTGTCATTTATTTGTGACGCATCCGGCTCATAAAGACTAATCATATCCAAAAAAGATTTATTCTGAAAACTCACTGATGCATTCATTGAAGATCAGCGACTAGAACAACAACACGTTTTACCTTTCTTACCTTTCAGTGACGTTTGCTGTAAACCTACTGGATTCCTTTGTCACATACAACTTCAGTTTTAACTTTAACTTTACTTCTCGTGTTAGTCCTGAACTACACACACATGGAAACAGCTCAGCTGGATGCCAGTGCAGACGAAACGTGTTTACTGTTGGACACAAATAGCTGCAGCCGCTGGTCCTGCTGCTAGCTTTGACACAGGGGACCAGCACTGACTTTTACAGATGGTACACTTTGTGCCTGCTACTGTATCCTGAAATTCCCTCGCAGCTCACGTTTTCAGGCTGGAATCAAAATGTGCGCGGGGATGGAGGAAGAGAAGGGTTTGCATCATCTTTGGCTCTGATGGCGTAAAGCCTGCCAACGTTCGGAACGTTTCGTTTTTCAGAAAAGCACACCGTGAGAACATCACCTCCCGAAACCTTCGTCACGGACTCCAAGCTGTCATTTCAGCCAGTTGCATTTCTGAATTCACTGACTGTGAGCTCCCAGCATCCTCTGCTCCCCGCCGCTTTCATCCAACTCAGTGCAGAGAGCCGGTGTGGAGGTTTTTTGTCTGTGATTGGGCCAAATTTTCTGCTCCAGTTTTCCAGCCTGTCCGCTCGGCTCCCTGCACTCGTTTGGTGAAACAGACTCATAAATCAGCCAGCTGGAGGACGTGTTCAGTCCTGTGTTACAAATGATGGCGTTACATTAATGCTAGGAGCACACAAGGAAAATACTTCACTGTGTCCCTTCACACAGGCCGCGCACTGGATGTGTTCATGGAGCAGTTTTACAACAAACCTTACAAAATGTCGTTCCTGTCGTCACAGCGAGATGTCCAAGTAATCACATCAATCAATAGTTCATCTGTGATGATAAGCAATACATGATGTGCAGAGTAATAACATCAGAGCAGGAATCACAGTCGCCTGCTGAACAAATTAGATAAGGAGGTTGTTAAATGTTTCACTGATGTGTGATTACAATACAGATTAAAAACAGCAGGTGTGTATTTGTGTCATTTTTAGTATTCAACAGTGTTGTGTTCTTTAAAGCATGCATGTTTAAGTTAAAGAACATTGTGCACTTGTATTAGCATTCTCTGTAGGTGTGCATGCTTTAAAACATGAAAAACACATCGATGTGAATCTTTGGAGTTACTAGTCCGACAGCTGCTCGGTCATCGGGGTCAGTTGAAGAAGTGACGGTGCAGAGGCTCCTTCAGGCTGCAGCAGAGAGCTGCAGCAGCTGAAGGAGCGTGTTGTGTTGTGGCTGCAGATCCTTCAGTAACACTCTGACGGGGCAGAACGGTTTTAAAATGGAGGTCAGTGTGACACAGGAGGTGAAACTGTGTTGTAGTCCTGGCCTGGATTCAAAATGGGATTATATCTCTGTCAGCGTTCCATGAAAACCATGTTGCTCCCCAAATGTCAACTTTTAGGAATAAAGAAACCGCTAATGCCAAGTGATGCATTCCAGCCAAGTATCACACACAGTGTCTCAATGTGCTCACAGCACTGGACCACAATGCATCACTCCTCTTCACTCTGTTCATTGGTTAGCTAATGAAGCAACGTGTAAACACGCAGTCACCTGTAGATTGTCTCCATTTTGTCTGCTGACATCAAAATAGGAGCTAATGGCTAATAATAAACCCTTGCAGCATCTTTGCCGATGGAGTACTTTGTTTTATTTTGCAACTTTGGAGGTAAAACATATCTGCTCCATTCATGCGAACACTAAACAGTAGTTAGTGCTCCAGCAGCTGCTCCTGCTTTCTGCTGTCAAGTGGATTTTCCAACGGACGTGGCAGAGGAGTGTGTGTGTGTGTGTGTGTGTGTGTGTGTGTGTGTGTGTGTGTGTGTGTGTGTGTGTGTGTGTGTCTGAGCAGGACCGGAAATGGGCCAGTGACAGCTTTAACCGTTAACTGTGTGTCTTGGATGGCAGGAGCACAGAAGTGCTCCGAGGCCAGGGATTAACTGAAACACCAGGACCTCCTGGAGACCTCCATCTGCCGGAGACACAGGAGAACACTTTGTGAGAGACATTAGAGATAATGTAGTAACAGAGAGCAAGACAATATCTGTAATGTGTGCAAGGAGAAACCAAACCCCTCAACTCACAGTACCAGAGATGTTTCAAACTCCTCCAGGGTTGAACTTTATAGACTTCGTTGGATAAAATACTGCAATTTTACTCAAATCACATTTAGATTTTGAGTTAATCTAAGATATATTCCCAAACCTTTTCTTTCAATACTAAATGCTTTGACCAACATTGATTCAAATTGAAATGTGTTTCTGTTTATCACTTGAAGTATTTAGTTCAAAGTTTGAGAATACAAATACTTCCAATGACCTCCAAGAGCACAAATGGCAGCATGTATGTACGTACATGCTGCTGAACTGAGTAGTAGTTCTCACTATGAGCGAAACCTATTGCACAGTTATATGTCTTATTGTTGTTATTTAAATACTGATTAGTGCAGCTTTAATCACATAAAGATGATATGCACACGGGGCTTTAACTTTAAGAGGATCTAGTGGAGAGAAAAGATAGTGAAGGTAATTTAGACATGCCACAAAGTTAAAGAGTCAGTGGGTTCACAGTCGGGAGGAGAAGCACTTCAGACGGTTCGAATGACACAGTCATGACAGAAAACACTGCAGGTGACGCAGACGAGAGCAAAGAAACGGAGAGGAGGGGAGGAAGGAGCGACGATGGAGGGATCGTTGCAGAGAGAAGGACGTGTGAGGCGGGCAGACGGGAAAGAAGAGAGCAGAGCAGAGGCATCAGTGTGTGGGCGAGACGATGAGGACAAGAGAGACTTTGAGAAGAATCTTGCATCTTTAACTGCTTTGCCACTTGTCGACTCGCCAGACATGAATCTGATCATCGATTACTAATGTGGTATAGAGACGTCTTCACTGCACGCTGCTGTCGAGTGATCAATCACAGCTTTTGTTAAGTCAGCAGCTCTCAGGGTTGAGCGATTGGAGAGTTGGTGGTTAATGAAGGCAACTGCTGAACACAGTGGAAAAAAGAGCAGGTGGTGTTAATCTTGTGTATGTGCACCCTCAGGGGAAAATAAATGGACCTTAGAATGATGAGTTTTCACTGAGGTCTGTTTAAAGATTGCATTGAAAGAACGCAGGGTGAGTGTATCTCCTTAAAAAGGTCTCAATGGTGTCTGAGGCGCATCTGACCGTGAAGCCCAGACGCCCTGAACCACAGAACAGGTTGTTCAGCCGTGCCTTCCAAAACATCATATCTTGCTCCGATGTACTGCGTGGAAGAACCCTGAAATCTAAATCTGAACAAACGTGCAGAGGTTTTTTGTGCAGCGCCAGAAATGAACAGAGAATCTTTTTGACTCATAGTTTGAGCAGAAGAATAAGAGATTTCCAAACAGCAGATCCACTTCACTGATTTCACAGTGATTGAGATCAGAGACAGTTGATTCCAAAGTCTTATGGATACATTTGAAAGGTCAGGAAAACTGTTTCCCTTCATTCATTTAAGGATGAAGTGATAGGAAAGATGTCTTTTGGGTCGTGGCAAGTTGGAGAATTTGTTTGGTCATTGCCTGTAATATTATGAGTCTGTTGGACTCTTTTTAAAGCGTTTTAAAGACTCTTTTCACCTCATTTTCATAGACTTTGGTGAACTTGTGCTTGTCCTTGCCACATGATACCATCGTTCATATAAAGTGATGCTGGAAGTTCCAGCTGGCAGATCCTTTTGTTCCCTGACTGCAGTTTGCAGGTTAAATTAAGTCTTTTGTGCGACCCAGAGCATTCTCTCCAGGTTGTCCCGGCCCTGCCCCAGCTCTTCAAACACTACAACCTCACGCCCGGCAGCGAGGAAGCGTGCCTGTAGTTGAAAAGAATCCATTGTCTGCTCAGATGATTGTGAGTCATTGTACTGGCAGCACAAGCCGGGTAGTCAAATGATGTGATGTAGCAGAGAGACCTCCATTGTGGCCGGTGTAAAGCTGCGGCAGGAGCGGCAGCCCTGGCAGATACCGACTGTTGGACGTTCAGGAGTTCTGCATGAATAGTGGAGTAATTCAGTCAGTGGCGACGAAGTGATTAGCATTTTGATTGGATTCACCGCCAGCTCTGTCCCATTCACAGGATCTGTGAGTAGCCAGCAGAAGCTCTCAGGGGTGGAAAAGGTCACGTCGGCTTTCAGATTTTACATTTACTGATGGACAAATTGGTGGTTTTGGTTGCAAACGCATACATGAAGAAGAATCTTAAGGTGTTGTGAAGTCAGTCTATTGAAATCACAACATGATTCTGATTTTACATTTCACACAATGTTCAGTAAATGTTGTTTTAGCCAATTACAAAAGCTTTTAAATGGCAAAGAGAATTCATAATGGCCATTTCCTAAATTAGTCCTCTGAGACGCACATGTCATGGATACTAGTGAAATACTTGTGTGCTTGTTTACCCTGAGACTGGGGACCAGGCTTAATCCAGTTCTTTTCATTGTGCAAACCTTTTGTAACTCCAAAAGGTGAGTGTATGAAAGAAAACTCCTCACAAAAGCATCGACGCGTGAGTTCTTCTTTCTGTTTGGACAGCGCCAAAGATCATCTTGTAAGTTGTTCCAAGTGTGTGTAGCATGGCGGCGTGCAGCCTCCCTGTGTTTCATATTTCGTATCAGTTTATATTCTAGATTCAAGAGAACACTGATACAATTTAGATCAAGGCATGAATCCAGGAATGTTTTCCTAACATAGTGAGATTGAGAGTATTTCCTCATGAACTGCTGCCAGAACAAAAAGAAACTTTTAGTGTTTAAATACAGCTTTGGATCTAAGAGTGGATATAAACATGTTTAGTATGAAGATTGTGTTTTGACAAAGGAATGCTTTCTAGTCATAAATCTAAGCTTTATAGGGCCAATAAATACACAGAGAAAGTAGTTCCTTGTCAAAATACTGTCAGGGTTTAAAAACTGATTTTTAACAGTTCATTCAGAGGCACAATTGCAGAGCACCTTTATTCTGGCTTTTCCTAATGAGCAGAAGAGACTGCCAAGTTGTTTTTGGCAGTTTCTAAGCATCAACAAACAGACTTCATATTTCAAACAGCAAATTGTACCGTTCTTGAGTCTTTGCTCCTAATAAGCCTGATTTGTTGTGGTAGTGAAGTCCTCTCCCCCATCGAGCAGACAGATGGTGAAATCCATGAAAAAATGCTTCAACTGAAGTCGTGAGCCAGGAATCTGCAGGTGTGTGTGTGTGTGTGTGTGTGTGTGTGTGTGTGTGTGTGTGTGTGTGTGTGTGTGTGTGTGTGTGTGTGTGTGTGTGTCTGTGCGTGTGTGTGTGTGAATGCAGTCATGAAGTCTCTTCACTCAGCTCTACAGATCCCACAATTTCATTCCATTCAGCTTTCAGCCAGTCAAAACAAAAAATAAACGATTCTTTGCAGATGATACAGTGTTTTATATATTACACACACATTATCTACTATTTCAGTCAGCCATTACAGAAAAAACCATATCATTCACTTACCCACGGTGGTATCAAGTCAGGCGGATAGTGTTGGTTTTATTTGCCTGGGTTTTTGAGATCTGAAAACAGATGTTTGTGTTGAATCTTTTATTGCTGTGAGCACCCAAAGCAAAGTTCCATTCATCTCCATTATAATGTGTTCTGGCTAATCCTTCAATTAGCCAGCTTTGACAGCCATTAAAGGAACATTGAAAGCTATTTGATAGAAGTGTTGTCTCAGTAACAGATATTTAAATGTCCTCTTGCTCGTGGCATGTCAGCTGTGGAAACACTTCTTTGCATTCTTAATTAGTTTTTGATCTGAGAGGTGAGAGACGAGATGTGCTGAGAGTCTCACTAGTCCAGGATGATGGAAGAAGAATATCACACTGTTACTGTTTTCATTCATGTTTCTTCACTGTAGCATTTGGACTTACATTACTGTTTCCACTCCTCTTTAAATAAGAGAGGAAACATCATGCTGGGAGGCTCTCTGCGGAGCATGTGCTTCAGATTCAGAGAATACATCAAAAACGCAATATGGGGGATGTTGTTCCATAAATGCATGGCTGTTGCATATCATTTCTATCTTCTTCTTCTTCTGCTTTATCTGTTTCTATATGAAAGCTCATGCAGAGATGTAAGATTCTTCACTCGCTGTCTCGTACAGAAAAGTACACTTAGATGCTGCTGGTGCAATACATGTATTCATTCTTACCACGAGGAGAGACTGCTCTTCCTCAAAAACCATCTTCTGAAGAAGAGTAATGCTCAATGCATCACTCACTGAGTCCTTTGTGGTGATATTTTATTAATTTATATGAGGAGCTTCCAATGTGCCTAAGACTTGATTTTTCCCCATTACTTGCTTACACTTGGTACATTGTTTGGTTGCTTTCCTTCTTATTGTACGTTCGTCTTGGTGAGTGAATCACTGTTTCTATAATACTAAATCCATTTATTTTTCTCTTCTGTTTCAGAAGTCAGAGATCCAAAATGGGAGGCAAGCTCAGCAAAAAGAAGAAGGGATACAACGTAAACGATGACAAGGCCAAAGACAAGGATGCCAAAGTAGAGGGGGCCTCTGCCGAGGAGAGTGAAGCACCGAAAGACAACAAAGACGAGGCCCCGGCTGCCACCGACACTAAGGAGGTAGCGAACGACACGGCGGCGAAGGAGGTGCCAGCAGCAGACGCTGCAGCGCCCAAAGAGGAAGAAAAGAACGCCACTCCCGCCGCCAAGGAGCCGGAGAAACCTGCCGCCAACGCTGAGCCGAAAACAGAGGCGCCCAAGAACGCAGAGCCCGCCAAGGCTGAGGAGAAACCAGCTGCCCCCGCCCCGGCCAAAGAATCAGCCCCTGCTGCCAAGGAGCCCGAGGTTAAGGCGGCAGCACCTGCCCCGACGACTGAGAGCAAAGATGAGGCCGACGCCAAAAAGACTGAGGCCCCCGCGGCACCAGCAGCCAAAGCCGAGGCGGCCCCCGCTGCCTCCCCTGACCCCAAGCCTACAGAGGCAGCAGCTCCCGCACCGGCGAAGGAGGGGGCCGCAGCCCCTAGTTCAACACCAGCCGCCGAGCCTCCAGCCAAGGAGGCGAACGCCACAGAGGCACCAAGCAAGGATCAAACCGTAGCAGTTCAAGATTAATGGACAGCTTCTTTTCGGAAATAAAAAAAAATGTACCTAACTCAACGACGATGAAGATTAAAAAAAATGAAAATGAAATAAACTAGCCCACCCATATTATGATGATTAACAATAATAATAATAATTGTAATGCTAATGATTTGTTGATTGAAGACGACTGGCGTAGCCACCTGGATACATTTCCTGCTGCTGCAGATTATAATTGCTATTATTATTGTTATGTTTTATTTTTTTCTGCTGTAGTATTTGAACTTTGATACGAGTCTGTGTCGGCCATACGCCTCGTCATTCCACCTCAATCATCCCTCTCCCTCATACGCTCAAGAGGTTTAACCTCCCATCTCAAACGTTCACCTGCTCCCTCTGCTCTGTGGACGTCAGAATATCAAAATTTAGGGAAATGGGACTGCGGGAAGGAGAGGTTTTAAGAAATCACTTTAACCAGCTGGTCTTCCTTTGAATCTGTCCATCATGGAGCTCTCCCCCTCCACTCATCCTCCCCTGCAGAGTTTCTACTCTCAGCTTTGGCCTGATACTTGCAGCTTTTCTTTGCCGTGTTGCCGTGTCCTTCTTTAACCCATCCTTCCCCTTGCTTTTTGGTCGGGTTGTGTTGCTACACATTTCCCTCTTGGGGTTACACGCCACTTTCTCTGTACGGCAAAATCTTCTCTTTTAATTCCATTGTGAGGATGGAGAATGCTCAGGCTTTTTAAGACATTGTGCAGCTGAAGAAAGGCCGACTTTGCAGAGCAAAACATATTCGTAGACGTATAAAACAGTCGAAGGAATTTTTCAGATAAACTTCTAGATTTTGTACTGAAACCCTTAGGTATATTGTAAGTGAACTAAGTGGTTTTTTAACATTTGTATACACTTATCAAATCTCCAAAGCCTCGCTGAACAGATCTCTGCAGTGTTCTTAGAAAGTCTGATAAAGATCTTTGATCCTCCATCCAAACCTGACGACACATTATGAGATTATTGTTTTTAAAGACATATCTTCTGCTGACCTGGGTCAGATAGTTTGATCTTGCTTAGAATACCAAGTTGGTGGCATTTACTGCATCATCAGGAGACGTCGGGAGTTAAACTCTTTTCTGTGATTGTTTTCAGTTCAGTGTGGCTGTTGAAGGAACTGAAATCCTGAATACTTAAGTAAAAGTTCCACATAGTACACGTACTTACATGTGCCGTAAGTAAAAGTCCTACATTGTACTTAAGTCAAGGATTAGCAGCAAAATATACTAAAGAAAGAAAAGTATATTCTAATAGTATACTGATATAGTGGACAGTGATGGAAAGTGTTCACGTGTGCTCATCACATGTTATTGCATTTGTAAAGAAAATCACAAAAGGAGAATAAAACCTCCACAAATGCCATTTTATGGCTTTTGGAATTAAATTTGGGATGGAAATATAAAAGAATAATACATTTGAATATTTGAATTAAACACTCTGTTACCAGTTGATCTATTTACCTAAAATTGACATATAGCGTCTGAAACTTTCATATGATTATAGCAGGAATACCAGTAAAGCAGAGTTTGGTATCTAAGCAGGTGGGAACAGATCACACACAGGTGCTGCCTGGGGGGTGGGGGTGGGGGGGGTCTGCTCGATCTGCAATGGTCCAGCTCCTATGGCAACCTCACGCCATGCTATTATTATGGGATGGAAAACCCTTGCACATGAAAAGGGGAGCTTCTTATTTTGCCATTTTCATCCCTCATGCATTTTCCTTAACTTTTCAAAGAATATATATATCATATATGTACATATATGCAGCAGTGGAAGAAAAAGTACTTACAACTTTTACTCATCGTCGTGCTTTCAGCAGAAAGTGGGGAAGCTTCTATGTGAGCTGAAAGAAGGAAAGATGTAGCGAAGGATTGAAAGAGCGGAGATATAGAAACAAGAAAAGAAAGAAATCTGATCTCACGATTAACGGAAAATCTCAATTTGCAAAGTAAAATAAATCGGATACATTTGAGTAATACTTTTCACAAAACAGTCGAGTAAGAATAGAAATGAACTTAACCTCAGAGTAAATGTACTTTTTTAACTTCCACCTTTGCAAATATATGTAGGTATATATGTATATATTTACTCAGCTATCCATTTGCCAACTTTTCTGTTTCATCCAGCTGACACGCAGCGTTTTGCTCCCAGCACTTGTCAAACCGTAGCAGAAACAAACTCTCGAGGAGCGTTGTGTGTCACTTGGTTCACTTCTTCTTCCTCTCTTGACTCAGTAAATTGCATGTCTGTGGTTGGGTGAACCTGTAGTCCTGTCTTTTTGGTCAAGTGGAAAAAATAAATCTTTCTCAGTCTGCATCCACTACAGTTGATATTTCCATTCCATGTCTCACCACTGCTATCTCCACACCACACGTTCATTCAAAACAAACAAAAAGATGATATGGAAATTGATGCATTCAAAATTATATGTACTTGTATAAATGGTGCAACAGTAATAAAATGTAAGAAATTGACTGAAACTCGAGGATTTTGCAAGTCAACTTTGTTCATGCACACACGAGGTAAAACAAATCTTTGATTCAAAGCCTTAGGTGTCATTATTGCACCTCTCTGTGGCCCTCTGCTGAAGACATACCTCTACTTTATAGTTTCATGTTTACATCAAGCTATGTTCATAAAATAGTTGGTCTCTCTAGTTTTTATCATACGTTGCTCAAACAGGAGGAAGTAGAGCCTTTGTTGGGGACTATTTTCAGAGGCGGATTAATCCACAGACGCTGTTCTAGTGAGTACTTCCAGAAAACAGGCTCAGACAACAAAGTGGAAGCCAAAGAGCCCGACAGAGTTACTACTTTTAATGTAAACCTGAGAAATACACTAGAGTCTTTATACTATAATAATAATTATATTACACAATTGGGTCTTTTAAGCTATTTAAGAACATAAATAGACACATGCTCTTAGATGCTTTTTGATTTTCCTGTAAAAGCCAGTACTGACGCTAAGTTAATATAAAAGTACTTCAATTCTACTTCTGCTGAACTTCTTCTTCTTCTTCTTCTTCTTCTTCTTCTTCTTCTTCTTCTTCTTCTTCTTCTTCTTCTTCTTCTTCTTCTTCTTCCAGGCGTTTTGTGGTTGCATCCAATTCTTAAGCATGTGTCAGTGTATTAGCACACGGCACAACAACCTCCCTTATACAGTGTTTGGGCGTCACCACACAAATAATAGATCGGTCCAATCTCTGATCGTTCAGCTCCGCTGGGGAAGAGCAGGTTTTAAAAACGTGCATCAAAAGAGAATCAAGAGAATATATGAAAGTAATTTAAGAGAATGTTGCTGCTTGAGGCCCAATGTGTATTTTGACTGTTCGTCCTTGCATATGCACTTATCAGTATATCATCCTGCAAATCATCTGTTTTTTTAAGGTGTGTTTTTTCCTGCACTTCTCATAAAGATAAAAACATTCAGGCTCATCTGCACAAAGTGATTCACAACATTACAACAGTTTCAGCAGCCTCTTCGTCTCTCGCAGTGTGAGACACCAGGACGGTGTTGAAGCTTGGGTTAGATCAGTGATGGATCTAATCTCTGCTGATGCAACCCTTCACATTAGAGCTATACTGGGTTTATATTTCATCCCTTTAGATGTAGTCTCACCATATTCTCTCACATTTATAACAACTTTCTGTACTGAAATATATTTAAACTAGACAGAAATGCATACAGAGATGTTATACACCTTAAAATTGATCAAGAGAATTACAAATGAGTAAAATAAACAAAGAAATCAGAGCATGGATGTATGAGATCTGCAGAGCTGTCAAAACAAGGAGAAAGCCAGCTGGGAGATGGGAGGAAGATTAACTAACGGATGTACTTTGTAGCCTGGAGGTTGAAGCTGACCAGGTGAGACACGTCAACTGACAACCTGAAACAATGAAGCAGTGACATCATGCTCTCTTCTGATTGGTTGGTTTGTGGACTCACAATGTGGGAATTTGACACAAGTCAGAATTGTGACACAGGTTGGTGGATTGATGTGTCCAGGTCTCAAGTCCACTTCTCTTGTATATCTAAAGGAACAATACATTTATATTTATAAATAAATGTCCATAATTCTCTGGCTCCAGCTTCTACATGTGAGAATCGCTGTATCTTGGACTCGTCCTGGGCATTTGTTTAGTATTTTCCCAAACATCTTAAAGACTAATAATCAATCAATTAATTGAAAAATAATCCAACAATAATTGATAAGTTATGCACAACATTAAGATATGTCTTTGTTTCCCATTCATAGCCACATTGATGATGTTTAGCTCCAGGTCACACCCTTCACATATCGTCAACTGAGGGTTAACAAGGTCTATCTGCACTTTGACGAGTTTTGAGAAAAACCAACTCCAACCCATGTTGACACATCACATGCTGCACACTAGGTAGTGAAGTTAAGACTGTTTGGACCAATTCAGTGCATTATGGGTAGAAACTAAACTAATTCTGCAGATAGACCTTTGTGGTTCTATTGTTGGAAAACCAGAGTCCCAAGTCTATCTGACATTCCCCCCCGAAGATTTAACCCTCAACTGTATTTTATGCAACATAGCTTTAATAAATCTGAATTTTTAAGACTTTTTATTAAACTACTAATGATCTTAACTTGAACTACTAATGATCTTAACTTGAACTACTGATGATCTTAACTTGAACTACTAATGATCTTAACTTGAACTACTGATGATCTTAACTTGAACTACTGATGATCTTAACTTGAACTACTAATGATCTTAACTTGAACTACTAATGATCTTAACTTGAACTACTAATGATCTTAACTTGAACTACTAATGATCTTAACTTGAACTACTGATGATCTTAACTTGAACTACTAATGATCTTAACTTGAACTACTAAAGATCTTAACTTGAACTACTGATGATCTTAACTTGAACTACTAATGATCTTAACTTGAACTACTGATGATCTTAACTTGAACTACTAATGATCTTAACTTGAACTACTAATGATCTTAACTTAAACTACTAATGATCTTAACTTGAACTACTAATGATCTTAACTTGAACTACTAATGATCTTAACTTGAACTACTGATGATCTTAACTTAAACTACTAATGATCTTAACTTGAACTACTGATGATCTTAACTTGAACTACTAATGATCTTAACTTAAACTACTGATGATCTTAACTTAAACTACTAATGATCTTAACTTGAACTACTGATGATCTTAACTTGAACTACTAATGATCTTAACTTGAACTACTGATGATCTTAACTTGAACTACTAATGATCTTAACTTGAACAACTAATGATCTTAACTTGAACTACTAATGATCTTAACTTGAACTACTGATGATCTTAACTTGAACTACTGATGATCTTAACTTGAACTACTGATGATCTTAACTTGAACTACTAATGATCTTAACTTGAACTACTGATGATCTTAACTTGAACTACTAATGATCTTAACTTGAACTACTGATGATCTTAACTTGAACCACTAATGATCTTAACTTGAACTACTGACGATCTTAACTTGAACTACTGATGATCTTAACTTGAACCACTAATGATCTTAACTTGAACTACTGACGATCTTAACTTGAACTACTGATGATCTTAACTTGAACCACTAATGATCTTAACTTGAACTACTGACGATCTTAACTTGAACTACTGATGATCTTAACTTGAACTACTAATGATCTTAACTTGAACTACTGATGATCTTAACTTGAACCACTAATGATCTTAACTTGAACTAATAATGATCTTAACTTGAACTACTATTTACTAGATTACATATAAAACAGTCGGCAGCACGTTTTGAATAAGTTCTTCCTGTGCTTCAAATGATCACGTGATTCATTTCCCGCCCTGCTATTGGTCGTCAGCAGAGAGACCTTTGTGATACTAACATGATCTTGAACATGTGGAGATAGACCTTTGTAGATCTCACTGACTCAGCAAATATATACAGAATCTGCATAAATGAGTGATGCAGATAGACCCTGTTCACTTTAAAGACGTTTGAGACACAGACCTCAAATGTGTCCAATGTGTCAGATAGACCTCGTTAACCCTCAGTTGACGATATTGTGTCAGGATCACAGGGTTGTTTGAGTTGACTGGATTACACACACAGAGCCCCACAAACTGCTGACAATATTTTAACTCCTATTAAATAACAGAGAAAGATACGGCTGGGACACCAGAAAAAGGACAAATTTGAAGGAACGAAGCCACGCCAAGAGGTGCTGATTGATGTCTTTATCTCTTTAAGAGGCAGTACATCAAGAACTCATTATCTCTGCTGTGATTTACACCTGTTGGAACTCGCTAATACCTTTACCTTTACTCAGGCCACGACACGGCTAGATCAGATGTGACGCTGTACAAAAAAGGAGCTGGATGGGCTATATCACATGGACCTCACACAAGGCCTGAACATGTAAAACTCCAGATCAATAAAACAGAATTTTGATCTAAAAAAGTATCCTGGGTAGTCGTGCGGAGTGAATTGGATTATTTCATGGCAGGTCTGATTTATTCAAAAGGATTCAAATTCTATCTATCTATCTATCTATCTATCTATCTATCTATCTATCTATCTATCTATCTATCTATCTATCTATCTATCTATCTATCTATCTATCTATCTATAGATAGATAGATAGATAGATAGATATATAGATAGATAGATAGATAGATTGATGCAGTGTGGTGGCACAAGTGATGCATTATGACATTCTATTTATGTTTTTATTTGAAAACACTTGTAAACCTAGATCTGTGTTTTTGTCTGTCAGAAATATTAAAATGCTCAGAAGCAGCAGCTCTGACCTTTAGAATGTGGAGCGAATCAGAACCCCCACAAAACACACACACACACACACACACACACACACACATACACACACACACACACACACACACACACACACACACACACACACACACACACACACACACACACACACACACACACACCCTGCAGTGGTAACTACAGGCTGCAGAGCTTCACATCAGCAGGCTTCATGCAGAGGCAGGAAAGCGGCTGAAGACAGATGGTGAACAATGAAAGAAAATATAACGTTTGTTTCAGCTGCTATTTTCTCTCACAATCCAGTCCATCAATCCCCAAAGATAACGTCTAAAATAAAATATTTAGACATGCAGTAATTACAGATATACAAAGCTGTCGTGTTGAGGCCTTATCATTTCCTGTTGGGGCGACTGTAAAGGGTCACATAGTGCCACGGTGATGAGATGAATGCAGCAGGTGACTCCATTGAATAAGAACAAAAGCAACAGGAAAAGCTTGTTAAACATCTAACATGTCTATATTAAAAAAAGCTTTGTGGGCAGAACTTAAACAATGTGGCAGCCAGGCAGACACGCCAGAAAGTTCTGCACCTAAAAACAGAGGTATGGTTCAACACTTGCATTCTGGTTCAGCACTCAGTATGGCTTAAAGTTACTGAGAGGAACTTTCATTTTGTTTAGATTTTGGCAGTCCCTGTGGACAAAGAAGGTAGTGTTTCTGAGCACCAGAGTCCCTTTAAAAAACATCTAATTTTACTGCAGCAGGGTCTGACAGTCAGCCCCCGTGCCTCCCTTCCCTCCAACGATCCCTGCAGTACAACCTGCGTCCTCCAGCAGCGGTGTGTCGTTGTTGGTCCCACTGCAAGGCAAAGCTATGATCCTGGACATATGATGCTGAAGGTTCTGCTGAAGGTCCTGCTGGAGGCCCTGCTGAAGTTCCTGCTGAAGTTCCTGCTGAAGTTCCTGCTGGAGGCCCTGCTGAAGGTCCTGTAGAAGGCCCTGCTGAAGGTCCTGCTGAAGGTCCTGCTGGAGGCCCTGCTGAAGGTCCTGCTGAAGGTCCTGCTGGAGGCCCTGCTGAAGGTCCTGCTGAATGCTCTGCTGTAGTCTGAGTTGAAGAAGTTTCTGTCTTTTGTCTTTATGCCGTCACTGTAACTCAGTCAGTTAAATTAAACATTGTTGTTCTCTACTGTCCTCCAGGTCCTTTGGGGGAGTTTCTGTAGGAATTGGACATTCTCCTATCTAACATCCCATCTCTCCTGTCCTCTTTTGATCTCTCCCTGTGTCCGTCCCCACCTCCAAAGCTGGCAACCACCTCAATCTCATAATTACCAGAAACTTCTCAACCTTGAACCTCTCTGTAACCCCGCTTCACATCTCTGATCACTTTCTCAGTATCATCCTCTCTCCTCCTCTCCCAATATAACAAACTTAACTCCCCTACTGTACCTGTCCACCGTATCCTTCACTCCCACTCTCCCTCCTCAGCTGTCCTCTCAGTCCTCCCTTCATTTGACTCCTCTCTACTCTGTCCTCCTCTCTGGACTCTGTCCTCTCACTTTTGCCAGGTAGGTTTGCCAGGCCCCTCCAGCTCCCTAGTTGGATGACTCAGTGTGTGCTGACAGAACCATCCTATGGGCAGCTGAAACAAAATGGTTGAAATCAAAACACCCTGACGTCCTCCTTGCCTTTCAAACGCTTCTCTCTTTACTCTAAAAATGTCTACCAATTTATGGCCCATATTTTTTACATTGGTTGTGATCAGCTTTGAAAGCCCTAGAAGGGCATAGACTAGAATCTCATCACCTATATATCACAATAGACACAATACAATGTAGATGATGGTCTGAAGGTCGAGGATTGACGCGCAGCTTCCCCCAGCAGGCTTGAACTGGCAACCAGAACACTCTAATGACATTTTAGCTGTGACACCTCTTATAGCTCATTTCTTTTAACCTAGTAGCAAGGCTTAACTATACTACTACACAAATCATTTAGCAGATGCTCTTATCCAGAGCGACTTACAGTGAACTAACTACAGGGACAGTCCCCCTGGAACAACTCAGGGTTAAGTACCTTGCTCAGGGGTACAATGGTGGCAGCCTGTATTGAACTCATGACCTTCCGGTGTTCTGGAAGGCGTACCAATAGACCACTAGGCCATCACAACGCAGACCACCCACAATATAGAGACAGAGATAATGGAGCTCATGACTACCAAAACATACATGGTTTATATAAAAGTGTACATGGTGTACATTATGATCAGACTTATAATGGGTCTAACTGTAATCAGTGCCTAAAACATAACTTTTACGTTAGGTTAGGTCAGAGTAAGTTGAGAAGCTGTAGATTGTTATGCTCTCGTATCAACAAGCTCTTTATTTGTCCCTTTCTGTTGCTCACTTGGCTCTACTTTTCCTTTCTCTCCGATGTGACTGTCCTTTGAAGCCTGTGTGAGCAACTGTGTGAGCACCTCTTTCAAAGCGTCCGTGTCATTTAGCTTGCTGACTGTGAGCATGTTCTTACCCAGCCTCTATCTCTCTGCATTTTCAAAGCCAGGCGTTGTGGGGGAGGATCAGAGAGAAAGAGAGAGGGATCTAGACGGAGGCAAGGCTTTGTGGAAGATCAGTCAGATGCTCCTGACATGTGGATACTCTCGATCGGGGGGCCTTCGGGCCAAATATGCAGAGTCTGCCGGCATCTCTGCTCGGCGGCTGTAATGGAGGATCCGTTAGGATTTACAGACTGATGCAGTATCTTCATCAACTTCGCCAATGTGTTGGTCTTCAGTCCTCACAGCTGCACTAAAAGCGAAGAGATGGAAATAGAAACTATTGGAGAACCAGAGATTGATAAGCTTGTCATTGTTGTTGTAATCATCTTGGCTAGATATTTGGTGTATCAAGGGTTCGGACGGACAACAAGACACATTGTCCTTATCACCAACAGTAGCCTATGTGTAACAGTATGTGTGTAACAGTCGTATCTGCTTATCTGCAGCCTTTGTCCCTCCCTTTCCCTCTTAATGTGCTTCCCATTGGTACCAGGTTATGGGGGGGTGGTTGGCAAACATCAGCTCAGTTGTTTTTTGTAAAAATGGGATATTTGTTCATGACGATAATTAAGATAAAGAAATAAAAAACACTGGTTAAGGCCAGTTAGTTTCATGTAATTATAATGTTGATTCTGGTTCCAGGGTTAGGACCCCGCTTCCATGGAGGGGTGTGTGTCGGCCCTCCTGCTGTGTGTGTTTTCCTTTGTCTGTCTGTGTTGCCTTGCAGGTCCATGGTAGGCGGAGTACATTAGTGTAACTGGGAGCACCAGGCCAGTCTCCCATAGGCATATAGGATCTGGCTGTCCCAGTCGACGGGCTCTCTCTTCTTTCTCCCAGCACAATGTTCTTGTTGACTTTGGTTGTGTTACTAGTTTAGGTTCTACACACCTCATAACTTCAATATGTTTTTTGGATATGGTATGCTCAGTTATAAACGTGTACACCTTTCAGTTTAAATCCATGTCACTAGACATTGTAATGCTAATCAGACATGTTTCAGACTCAAGGGACACAGGGAAGGATCTAGTCTCAGGACTCGTCCTCTGGGGACCATGAATGTCTGTTATTATCGTTCTGAAGCAAACGAATGGAACGACTGCCATCCCAAAACAACTGTCTACAGACAGACAGAAATATATACTCCTGGCACATTACCCAAAACTGCTTCTGTGGTAGATCCCGCGACCGTACTGATCTCCTGGAGCACATTTTGCCACCATGACACCCGCACAGACTCACAAGATGAAAACAATCCCAGTGTCGCTGTCGCAGCTGGTAAAGAAATTATTCTTTCTTAACTTTACTTAAGTATTATGTCATTTATCCTTTTAGCCAATCAGGTTACTTCACATATAATTACTCGTGCTATTAATGTTAGGTAGACTCCCTTTAATGAACTCTCTTTATGTTGTTCCTCCATGTTGGTTTTCTGTTCCCACAGAGATCAGCGCTACGTAGATTTACTTCACCTCTACAAGCAAATCTAATGATCTTTGCAATTGAAATCAATTCATTTTAAAACAAATCTTAGACATGCTAGGGTTGCTCGCCCTAACTCTGAAGTCGTATAAAGCTTCATGGAGTTTTAATGTCCAATCTATATCAAATATATGATCGTTAGATGTTATTGCAATCATCTGAGAGTCTGTTGTCAGCTGTTAGGAGTAGTGGGCAGAATAAAGTGATTTTAAGGGCCGGTAGGTATCTGTATTGCTCGGATCACGTATAAATATTAAAATGAACACATGGCTTTATGGAATGGAACTCTTCCATTTCATAAAGTGCCATTAACTGTAATGAAAGCGTGTGCATTAATGTGAGAAATGAAGAGCTGCAGTCTGAAATGAGATTGTCACCATCTGAGAAAGTGACACCAACTTATTACAGAATGACTGAACGCAAGGAAGTAAAGCTAATTTCTGCACTTTATAAAGGATAGTACTTAACGGGTGGAAGCTTCAATCTGTGGTCTGTAACGTAAGACCACTTTACAGACCTAATTATTTCATTTTTAATGAAAATTAAATTAAATGGAGTACAGTATCAGACTGGAACTAAATAAACTAAATAAGATTACCCTATTTACAGTGCCTCCCGATACATCCTGTGTTACACACAATACAGTATTAAAAGGTTTAACGTGTAACATTTCCCATTTGAAATGTCGTTAAAAAACGACTAGACTTATGTTTTTGTTTTTTTTACCCAGGGAAATGTGTAGTTTTAATCAAGGTGTCTTTTCATCAGGCGGTGTTGTGCGTATTCATATAAGTGAAAACAGTGTTGAGGAAATTTGCAATATTTTCTCAGCCACTACTTGGAGGAAGTGGAACATGAGGGCACTCTTAAAATATTCAGTGTTTCCCATGATCTCCCTCATGTTTCCCTGGTCTCCCTCGTTCTTGCGTAATCTTACATAATGTGTTGAATATTTAAAGCGACTTCAGCTCTAGTGCTGAAGGAACGAGGACGATAGTTTGATTCACTGGAGAGGAGACGGTGATGGAAACAACACAACAAGAGACGACTATTGGAAATAATTAAAGGCTGTGTTTGAGGACGCACCCACACCAGAACACAAACACTCATGGAAGCTGCCTGCAGTGTGATTGAAATGTCTCTAAAGTAGAAACCTGTGACAGCTGTAACATGTTCGCTGTAAGGAGACTCCACCCTGAGGTAGTTTCACATGTAAACTTCTACATCCAGGATGTCCATGTGTTCCAGCAGTTATGTTGTAATGAAATATTAATTTCTTATTGTGTTTTAATAGGAATGAGGAAAAAATACTAAAAAATAACCTTTTGTTTTCCTCAATATCATCTGTGTGTTCTACATATTTATATGTGGAAATACAATGAATGCAATGGCAGAAAACATGCTATTAAATTAAATGTAATCCAGAAACCATTTTATTTCCTCACTAAGGGGTATACTCAGAGGCTAACAGTCCGTGCCAAATGAAGACTTTGAGTTTAACCTCTCTAACTTATTGCACAATAATAAATTGAGCTTTTTTCACTGAATTAATAGACTTTAAAGTGTCCTTTCACATTACTCTGGCTGTAAATAATCCATTAAAAGAACCCCTACATTTTTAGAGCCTGCACTAATAAACCCATTTATGAATCCCTTAAATAATCCGCGACACTAACTCTTACTTTTTAAGATATGACATTTAAACAGTAAACAGTGAATCTTGTTTAAATGGAGAAAGTCAATACTTTTAAGGGATAAAATCAGGTATTTAGATTCGTAGCCAGCCAAGTCATAGTTGATGAACATTTTTAATAAGCTGCTTTACACCGGATGTAGAAATGCAGTGAAGACGGACACATGGCAACAGGAGGATGATGACAACAATGTATAAATGACAGAGTTAATGATCACTTTAATGACTCCCGAGAGCTTCCCTGTGAAGAGGCATCACCGTTAACGGCCCACGACAAAGAACACGATGGCACAGAACTGAAACAAAAGGGCACTGAAAATAACTCCAGATACCTGCTTTGATGTCCAAAGCAAAGCAACCCCATTGAGAAATCAGCCGGAAAGACTCCAAACCTGAGCGTCGGCCCACAGCCTCGCTGAGCCCGGCTCATTGGTCCAGGAGCTTCCTGTTTCATCCCGATTGGCCGTGGAGGCGGCCACGGTGGAGACTCTTGCCTAGCAACAGGCACAAGTGCAGCCACTGCAGAGCACCCCACCCCCCACTCATGCCTCCTGTGGGGGAGCAGCTGATAGATCGAGCATGTGGAGACACAGAGAGAGAGAGAGGCAGGAATATAGGATGGCATATGTACATGAGCACACAAACACAGGGCTGAAGACGCAACCCACACACACACACACACACACACACACACACACACACACACACACACACACACATACAGTAAGTACATCTTGTACTGTCTTGCTGAACCTTACGTAAACAGGCTAATATTGGCAGCTCCAGCCTGCAAGAGCAGCTGGAGGGAAATCTAACACACAATTTCTCCTTCATATCTGTGTGAACTAAAGAATAATTCATGTTTCTGTGGTTGTACTAAAGCAACTCAAAGCATTTGGTTATGGTTTGGAAAGTGGTCGCAGTTAAGTATTGAGAAAAAGCAGCGGAAGGGGCGTTTGGATTTTTTCTGAAATAAAAAATTCAACCAGTAAAACCATCACGCAGCTGCATTCTGTATAACTGAGACTTTCAAATCTAAATGTAAAGTTGGATATCACAAAACATCACATATTGCCAAAAATGAAGGCTGAAATACTGAAGAACAAAAGGCCATTCGACACCAAATATATGAGGAATAAACTCAGATCTCTGTAGATGAAGGAACAGTTTGATCTGCACATTTTCCTTCATACTTTAAGATAGAGAAGATTTTAAAGCAGCTAATAAAGAACACGCTGTGCAAGTGTAACAGTCCCTTGAAGCTGTCATTTTACAGAGCCAATGAACCCGTTGTCCTCTCACTGGTTTCCAAATTTAGATATCACAAGTTTGGCAGACGATTACAAAGAATGGCAGGTCTGAAAGAGCATTAGCCTTCATGTGGGTTTGTAGAAGAGGAGGGTGTTATGTCTCACTTCAAGGTAAAAACACGCTCACTCTCTCAATAATCACAGCGTGCACAAGCAGACTCGTTATGATGAGAAATGGTCTGTCCTCCGGCCATATCGTGGAGTCGATGAACACAGAGATGATATGAAAACCTCTCCTGTGCTGCATTTCCAGTTTCCTCTCTGATCGGGTTGTGTTTTACAAACATTTCTCTGAGTGGGAATATTCTCAGGAGGCGATACAATGTTCACGTCCTGCCTGTAGAACATTGTACAAGTTATTGTGCTCAATGCACCACGTGGTTGGAATATCTTCAATGAGGATATTTGCCCACCGAAGCTCATCCGTCATTTGTGATTGCGCAGCCTTGATAAGATAACTTTAGATAAGCCTAACTAACTAACTAGCCAAACGTTAAACCGATCACTGGAAGGCTTTACAGTGTAAACCCTGGAAAAATGTAATCTCACTGAATGGGAAATTATTTGACATAAAACTAAATGGACGCTTTTATATAGCGCTTTTCCAATCTTTACCATCACTCAAAGCACTTTACAACATGTCAGCATTCACCCATTCACACAGAGTCAGGCTCCGTACAAGCTCGTCAGTAGTGATAACCTTTCACACACACACCGTTGGCCATCGGGAGCAATTTGGGGCTCGTCCAAGGAAACTTTGACATGCTGACTGCAGGACTGGTGGATGACCACTCTTCCTCCTGAGCCACAGCCGCCTGAAGTAGACCTGCAGCACAAAGCGGAACATAATATCACTGACGAGAGCGAATCATCGAGCAAATCATCGTGCAAATCATCGTGCAAATCATCAAGCGGTCATTCGCTTAGAATGCCGAACGAATGTTCATGTAAAAGTGTGTAAATAATGAAATAATTATTTAACTATGGCAGGTTTTGTCTTAAAGCTTTTTGGGCGTTGCAGTTGTGATAATGGTCCTTATACCTTATCTGTTGGATATGTTAATAAATAGTGAGGTTTTTTAGTTTGTTCTTTTTTTACGAAACAGATTTCAGAAATGAAGTACATTCCATTATTTTCAGTACAATGCAGCGTCCAACGATAAGGATTACAGTATGTGACGGGTCGGCTCCAGTAACAACTTACATTCGGCCAGTTTCATTTTATTTATATCGTTTTCCAGACATTGCTTGGCGAGCGTTACTGCGTCTGTTTTAAAGAGGCTATAAAAGCTTTCAGTCTGAAGCACCTGTACACACCCACGCACACACACATACACACACACCCACTCACTCACACACACACACACACACGCACGCACACACACACACACACGCACACACATACACACACACACAACACACGCACACACACACACACGCACGCACACGCACGCACACACACACGCACGCACACACACACACACACGCACACACATACACACACGCACACACACACACACACACACGCACGCACACGCACGCACACACACGCACGCACACGCACACACACACACGCACACACGCACACACATCCCTGATCCCTGGAGAACATTTCGACATCACTGCAGCAAGATGAAAAATGAAGTTGCCTTAAATTATTTTTAATTTAAGATTTGAGGACAAATCTTCAAAATTCAACATTGACAAGTACTTCTGACACTGATTGTGTCTTGCCTGGTAATCTACAGATAGTTATAGTTAGTATATAGCTCGTGTGCTCCATATTCACACTGTATCCACTGAATAATTCAAATCTCATCTTTTGCCAAGTGAAACAAATGTGCAGGAGTTTGTCGCGGAGGCGCTGCTGCAGACGAGTCAATAAAACACCAACACAGCATTGATACATGCAGTACAGCAGGAATAAATCCAATTTATACACATCATTTCATTGTGCTGCATATACCGGCTCTGCTCTGCATGGCCACCGCACCGGAGAACAAAATAACTCTGTGCATGATGTTGCCTGTATTCCTCAGGCGGATGGTAAATGACAGTAGTTATATTATTTCTGCAACAGATATTAACTCTCATTCATCAACGCCATTTCCACTCGGATGCTCTTCCTTGCAGGAGGTGAGAGAAGTGCAGCGTGTTCACAAAGTCTTCACCTCTTTAACAGTCCTGACAGCTCTGTGTGCTAAATGCACCAAGTACACCAGCAGGGTCGAGCTCAGCAGGCTGCATCACATTCTACTCTGCGCTCTTCATCAGATTTAAAGAGGAACTCCACATTATTTATGTGCTTGCACTGCATGCAAAGTCTCATATGTTGTTGTGGGTATAATATGTTAATAGAATATTAAGTCACATACACGCATATACAGGGCAGATGAGGTTTGGCACCGGAAACTTTAAAAAGGGATGTTAAAGAACCAGGTCGTTAAGCAGGAGAAGTGCATTTATTAACCAAACATTTAGTAAAACAAAGGGCTAAAATTAAACTCGGGAATTTCAATAACTAAAGCTAAACTAAATAACTAAAGTGATGCAAAAGAAAGCTGCAGCCTCTCAGCTTCAGACTCCTCTGAAGCTGAAGCTCACTCCACTAAATGTCATTTTACCTTCTCAGCTCAACCGAGCGAAGCATCCAAATCACACAGAATAATGAGTTACTGGTGACATCTCAATCTGTCTCCAGGGATCATCCATACCACTGAGCATATTAAAGAACGTCCCTTACAGTCCTAACAGTGTCCAGCTAAGTGAACATCCTGAGGCAAACCTGTTCGCACTTTCCTTTACTACATCACTGCCGATGTTTCTCAAGGTTACAAACACCCTAACCCCATTTACACTTTCCAACCAAGTACATTAGAAGTCAGAGTATATATAATATATACAGAGTCACTGTATATAAGAAGAATGGTTTATGGACGACCGTTTCTAAGCCTCGAGTTCACCATTTTGGCCGTCGCCATTTTGGTAAGTGACACAAGAGGGTGGAGCTACAGTAAGTACAACCGCACACTGAAGAAAGACATTTTTATGAAAACAAAATGGTACAATTAACTTTCATGAACTGAAAACAAAAACTGTCAAAGGGTTAAAGTTGTAAGATGAAAACATGGAGAGCACCCAAACCGGACAACACCGTGGTAGACACCTGTCAATCACAGGTAGCCCCGCCCTAAAGCAGACGCTGCTTTATCCTCTAAAGTTTCCATAAGTTACTAAAGGAACATGATGTGTTGTAGAAGACTTGAAACTACAGATTGAGACATAAACTCATCAGGAAAATGTTACTGAGGTAAAAAAATAACGTAGGATCATTTTCTCATAGACTTCAATACAATCACACTCGCCCCCTGCTGGTCATATAACAGAATGCAGGTTTAGGACTTCCGTATTGCCGTCATTTTTCCGAGCGGGGGAGGGTTATGCAATGTGTCTAATAACATATTGTGTAACAGTCGGGAGTTATTATGTGAGCATGTCTGCACTAAAAACATCATGATTTAAAAATACCATGAGCACTTACTGTTGCTAATGGTTCTTATGAATTCTTAGAGTTTGCAAGCATCATGTAGTTTGCAGAGTTTTAAGGTTTCATTCTATTTTAATTTGGCAATCAACTAGTTCAACAAGTGCTCCTGCAGCTCGTGCAGTTTATCAAACTGCAGGACAAATTCAACAGCAGCACGCTGTGACACGTTCCCTCCATCAGCGATGCTCGTCCGCTGAGCCTCCTCCAGCTCCCTCTGTCTTTTTTTACACACTTCTTCATCCTGCCCAGCGGGCGGTTCTGTGCATCCGTCAGGCGCTGTGTGGGAAACAGTGTGACCGGAGCTTTGTGATTGTTGTAATTTTCATCTCACACCCCTCCCTCCGTGTCTCTCGTTCGCGACCACCTGCTTTTTTTTTTTCCCCAGCTGCTGATGCTACTTTGCCTCTCAGAGGAGTCGGCGGGTTTCATTGGCTCGCTAGATCGTCATGGCAACCGCATACTTGGAAATGTGCTGCTCTCAGAGAAGACACAGCGATGCCTCTGAGTCATAACTGTTAATTATATATATATATATATATATATATATATATATATATATATATATATATATATATATATATATATATATATGTTTACATGCTGAAGTGTTGTGGTGTATTGGTGACATTAGTGACAACCCAAACCTGCAGAACGTGATCACATAGTTGCTGCTTCGGGTTAATGTACAAGAATATATTCATATCTAGAGATGTAGTAAATACAGAGGAAGACAAACAAATATATATAAATAATAACAAAAGTAATGATCTTTTCCTTTCAGAAGTAATTTCCCTTGAACTGCTTGAACCTGGATGGTGAGCTTCTTGGAGTTGTTTTTCTTTCTCGATCTGGTCGTCCTGTCTGCGATGCACTGGTCTCCAGGGATCTCTGACATGTTGCCTTCCTGTTTCTCAGTAAAGTAAAAAGAAGTATTGATGTTACTGAATCTTGGCAAGGTGAGTAGAAGTGCTAGAAGTTCACCTTCATCTGGCAGTGTTTGTGGTTGTGAAGACCTCACAACACATCTACGACTTTGTCTCTTACACATTGACAAATTGCTTTGGCCTCATCATCAATCTATTAAAGACGCTTTTACACCAAACACACATTTTCGTCTGAAAAAGGATTGTGTGGGTTCTACTTGTACACAGCATTCTGAAATACATGTTTGACCATTGAAACTCTTTGTTCTAACTCATGTCATGCTGCTGTATTTTGGTTCGGTTGGTTTCGGGGTAACGGCACAAAGAGAAACAGAAACATGTATAATTATATCTTCATCATGTTTAGTTTTGATGAGTTTATTTTGATTTAATATGGAAGTTACAGCAGAATTAGTAACATACATTTCAGCACAAGGACCAGATGCTCTGTGTTGAGTGTGTGTAGCTCATTTACAGCATCAAGATGTACATTTGCAAAAGCATTAATTGTGCTACATGTGTAAAGGTGTGTTTGTGTAGACGTGCTCACTCACATTCATGACCAGCACATTAAAGGTTGCAGTTATTTTCTGCTCTGGTAGCTTTTGTGCTCCCTGCTGAGGACGCCCATCATAACATGTTTAGAACAAGCGAGCGTGACAGAGAAAGCATTCATTTTTGGCTCGTTCGCCTCAACAAGCTTCAATTTGTCTCCCACTTAGAGACCAATCGACTCGCTCAGCCCTTCGCCCCTGAGACCTGCGAGCAGCTTGGATTAGAAAATGGAGCTCTGCTAAACAGCACTCAGCAGTGTGTGAGGTCCTCGTCTGGATGTTCAGGACCGCCACACGACACAGAGAAAACAACATAATGATGCCAGTAAGATCAGTTCATGTAAAGAGGTTACGTTCATTTCTACATGTGGAAAAATGGCCGCTGACTACATCATTTACAAATGTGGCTTTGTGACTGATATCTTCACTGGAATCACTGAGATCAATGGTTTCTGTCCTGACTATAATACTTATTTAGCCACCTGAATCCAAACTCGACAGTTTGGATTTGTGTTTAATTGCTTGAGTTTTGTGTTATTTCCTGAATTAAACAACCAAAGTTATACTATAGTATACAAGGCAGTCGTTTATTTCTTTAAGTGGGAGTCTGCTGCATAACAACAAGGTTACATTGCTCCACGAGTGTTTGGACTTGAAATCCAGATAAAATGGGTTCAAACCAATATGTTCTGTTTTTTAATTAATAACTTCTTATTTTTTGGAGCGAGACTGGAGGAGTCCAGCTGTGTGCAGAGCTTCAGTTATCTAATGTCTTCCTTAGAAACATGTGTGTCTTAACACACAAGAAGACAAACACAACCTTCTCTGTTTGGGGGAGGGGGGCAGACATGTCACATTCTGTTAGATGTGTATGAGGCAGTGGCTGTGTGCGTGTGTGTGTGTGTGTGTGTGTGTGTGTGTGTGTGTGTGTGTGTGTGTGTGTGTGTGTGTGTGTGTGTGTGTGTGTGTGTAGGGGGTGATGTTTCAGACTGTTCCTTGGATGTGGGTTGAGCCCAGACAACCATCATCCCACCATCACCCCCTCCTCCCCCTCCCCCCCCCCATCCCCCTCCCCCCCCCCATCCCCGAGCAGCTTGTCCTTCCCCTAGGGCCGTGTGTCTGCCATGTCAATCCAAGTCTGGATGGGTACACACACTGTATACTAAAACACACATCTAATAATCCATGTATACAGGATACTTTGACTTTTACAAAAGAATACAGATCAAAGTGTCTCATCTCAACGATATGTCTCGTAAAGACTTCTGATGACTTTCTGTGTAATCTCTTTCTGCTCATGTCGTCCACTTGTGTGACCTAACTTTATTCTGTTACAGAAGATAAAAACACGTCGTCACATTAAAGATACATTTAGTAAAAATAGGGAATATAAACAGATTTTAAAAATGAAAAACCAATATACTACCATGAAAACATTACAACACTTTTACTGCATCCTTTTGTTCGTAAGTCAGCAGAGTGTAAGTTAAAGCAGGATGCTTTGATTTTACAGTTCCTCAAAGTTATTCTTTGTGTCGAGACTCAACTCAGCGTGAAAAGACAGTTTGTACGCTTTAATGTGTGCTCCAGCAAACATAATGCAGGACAAACGGGACATTTGCGTTTAGATTCATTTAATTTATATGAGCATTACTGCTGCTCCGAGTTACACGCGGGCAGTGTGCCACATTCAAGTCCTTGGATGATGACATTTCATCGCTGGAAGGCAAAACTGGCTGATGACGTTCCTCTTCTCTGCTTTAAATACAAAATGTTTATTTGCATAGTTGGTATTGAGGTAATCCAAATGTAATCAAGTTCCTTTAATATTGTGATACTTGGATTAGTTTACTGACTACATGTTTCATCACATAATTGTTTAGGAATATATTTTTAGCGTAAACCCTGGAGATAAACATGTTTTTCTTATTTATTCGGGAGGATCTGACCCTGTTCTACACATGACAAGTGCACAGAAAGTGAATACAAATAGCCATTTTGCGTTTTTCTGTTTTAGTCTGGAGCTAGCTGCATGGTTAGCCTAGCTTAGCATAAAGACGAGAAAATGATAAATACATGCACCAAACATCTCTAAAGCTCATTGATGATTAACACGCATCTAGTTTCTTTATTCTTCATTCACTAAATGTAAAAACAAGTTTTCTCGATGAACAACTGTTTCTCCATCTGCGCAGCGCTCGTGCGCCACGACTCCAGCTGCAGCGCGAGCTGCCAGACACGGTCTCTGTTTTGGTGTCTGTACGGGCGCGATGACACCAAACCTGGCAACCTCACTTAGACAACGCACAGTCACTGCACCAGCTGCTGTTTGTCAAGAAATATAGACATATAGCTCCAACTCCTGGTCAGCTGATTTCATCAGTTAATACTTAAACCAAATTAAATGTTGACGAGGGAGTTGGGGAAACGTCCTGCTAATGTATCGGACTTGGTAACATTATTAAAAAATATATTCTGGAAGGAACATTTCTGGAGGAACAAAGTTTTATAATGCACACAACTGCATCTTGAAGGAAGTGATAGAAACATGAAGATTTGAGTACAGTACCCGACCATCTTGCACGCAAATAAGTATCTAAAGTGGACATACTAAAACAGCTAATTAGCATATTTGACAAAATGTTGAACTATTCCTTTAAGAATACTACAAATGTTCAGAAAACCCCCTTTGCCTGTGTAACAATACCAATCTTTGTATATACTTGATGTATATATTCTATGTATTAAAGCATAAATTGCAATTATTATTACAATGTTTAGTCAAACGTTTGGAAGTTTACGTTTAGAGATCAGCACCTGAGGACGTTGCAGGAGGATCAACGACTGCAGCTTCTTCTCACTTTCGTTCATTAGGCTCTATTTTTCAAGGGTGTAATGGTTGCTTGGCAACAACAGCAGTACTTGTGTGTGAGGAACACGGAGAGACGCTGCAGACAGGCTGAGTGGGCTTTGATTAAAAGAAGAATAAATCTTTGATCTTCCCTCTCGTTGAAAACACAGAACTCTGCGTGGGAGATTTGTTTCAGTGGTGGACGTGAACTTTGTGCCGCTGACGTCACCGTGTTTGAGGAGTGACAGAAACTCACTGAGCCTGTATTATGTCAATTCACGTCGGGATATGTTCCTTGCTTATAGCTTATAATTAGGTTTCTTCCTGGACATTTCCATCCTCATTGTTGTGGCTCTAGAGATCCCTCTCATGATGGCCGCCTTAATTGTCTGCCAAGATTTCCATCTTAAGGAAAGTTAAATTTTTTGGGAAGTTACAAGTTGTTACTGACTCCAGGTAGAAGAGAGCACAGAATACACTGTAGCTGGTCGGCACACATTGCTTTCTGAAGTCCTTTGAAGGTTATATGAGGCTTCGGCGGAGCTACACGAGTGCTGTGCCGTCCGAAGGGGAAAGGTCTGGTATGTTGATTGACATCAACCTGTGAGAAGCACAGTTTATATAATAGTTCCTCCGTTTCCTCAGAGGTCAGCGCGGTCCAGATGGTTTCCAACTTATCAGCAGCACACATCTGCGTGTCAAGGATCCTCGTAGTTTAACTCGACATGAAAGCATCTCGCAGATGTTCTCCTACAAAGATTGCAGCGATTGAAGAATTGATCTGAGGTGTGAAGTGTTGCCGTTATAAACCCCTGTGTCCAGACAACAGACGGATGGAGTAGAGATAAAGTGATGATAATAATAATCTCTGGTGGTAAAAGTCTAACAAAACCTTTTCTATCTGTCCAACACTTGTGTTAGTCTGCTCGTTAATGACTCATTGTTCTCGTGATGTTGGATTCTTATTTACATCCTCTGCTTCTTTCTGCGCTGACCCACTTTCTCCTCAGGGATCAATACACTTCATTTTATTCTCTCTATCTTAGATCAGCGCTGTGCTGCGAGCGCTGTGTATTTAAGTGCAGTGAATCGATGGCGCACTAAGTGGCGTCTGATTTGTATTGTAAAGTCGAGTTGGACAGATCAGACGGGCAGAGCCAGTCTCCTCCAGGTCCAACCATCAGGAGTTTAAAGTACTTTTCTGACTCTACGCGAACAAGAACCAGCTAAATACTACAGGACTGATCTCTGTCTGTTAATATAAACATGCATTACAATATATTCAAACCTTAGACTCTACACATAGTTTAGTCATGTTAGAGGATATTTAAGTAGGCCGGAGGTCTTCAGTGTCTCACACAGCTCATCCTTTAGTGCGCGGGAGCCGACGGCCCGCAGCTGCAAGATAAGAGTTCAGATGAACCCGTGTTGAGACTGGCGAGGTCAAGGAGACGCTATGACTTCCTCACAATGTGTTGACTAGGATTTGAGGAGCCATCTTTAGGTAAACAATGATGGACGGCCTTGTTTAGGATACATATGGAGGGAGACGGCGTGACTGCATCTGTTCACTTGAACTGTTCATCATCTGTTCTCCTGCTGCAAGATTAAAGCTTCAGTCAGACATTAAGATGTTCCCTCTCAACCACAATGTAAACGTGTTTATTAAACTAAACTCAAACAACATGTGTTATCTTCAGTTAAAGATGAGCCGTGTGGTTTAATTCAGTTCAAGGTGAACATGATACCGGCTTCAACTTAAACAACAAAGTGGGTTGTTTGTCTAAAATGACCCGAACGACCGTCACAATCACTAATAATATCTTCATTTTCTGATCCTCAACCTGCTTACGTTCGGCAACTAAAACAACTTGGTCATAGTTACTTACAAGAGATGAACTTTGACTGTTAACGACAGTACAGTATGTCAACTGAAGCAGAAATGTAATGCTCCTTTTATCAGAGAGAAACAGTCAAAACTACATTTTGACATTTATGATTATGACACTCTCGGATAATCATTAAAATGTGAAAAACCGAACCCAAAGTGACCTCTTCAAATTGCTTGTTTTGTTTCGATCAAAATACTCAATTCACGATGATATAAAACAGAAAAGCAGACACACACTGGAGCAGCTGGAGCCCAAGCAGCAACCCTCAAACCTGCAGTCTCTGTAACCTCCAGCAGGGGGCTCCTATGGTTGTATAGAAGTCTATGAGAAAATGTTTCTACTTCTCTCTTGATTTATTACCTCAGTAACATTTTCCTGATGCGTTTATGTCTCAGTCTGTAGTTTCAAGTCTCCTTCAGTATAACATGTTTGTGTTTTAAATGATGGTCTCATTGGGGGTAAAATAAACGACAAAGCAGCGTCTGCTTTCTGGTGTTGTGTTGTCCGTGTTTTTGTAGAACTTTACTCTTTCACACTGGTGATGAAATGTACTTTATATATTACTGAAAAGATTGTTAGATTATGCAAATATTAGTAGATTTTCTGTCCATTGACCCATCAATTCATTCACGATTCTTTGCGTTGGAGCCTCCAATGTCTGCTGAGTCAGTGCGTGCTGGTTCAAGGCCCTCCACCGCTGAGACTTGTATTCCAGAGGACGATAGCAAATTGTGGAAGTCCATCATGATGCAGCAAATCTGATTTAATGTACAGTTCACTGTTTTTGGATGCTGCAGGACTGAGGCGTTTGGTAAATGATTTCCTGCCTTCGGTGGAATCATCCAGCCCTCACTCTGCTGAATTATAGATAGTTAAGCTCAGTGATTACAGCAGATTGCCGTACAATTGCCTGCATCAGTCAACCGGAGCGCTATCGACTGTCCTAGATTCACACATTCTCCCTGGAGTGTCTCTCCTGGGATGGAGGGTGCTACTCGTCTCCGACTGCTTCTGTTTAAGAGCTTTATAGGCTGAGAAGTGACAGCAATTCATTATTTTCAACGCTTTTCAAGTGGAGTGGTGTGATGATCGGCTGCGGTGGGACTGTTGTCACTAAATCTGAGGTGGAGGTTATTTTTGGTATGAAATTAACAAGGTTGCTGTGTTGTTTTTTTGTCTGTCAAATGGAGCGAGAAGTAGCAACAGAGACAAAGTCGTTTCAGGTAAAGCTCTTTACTGTAAAAGTTTCAAATGCTTCTGAGCAGCATGACGTCTGAAACTAAAATCTGCAGAATCTTCTGTTGGCTGTGTTCACACTGCAGCTCAGCAACTCTGATCATTTCTAATTAGTCTTAACAGAAAAGAAAAGCAGAAACAAAAGCATCCTTACCGTCTTATGCATTTTAGATTTCGCTGTTCTGATGGTATTTTCAGACTCTTCTAACCATCTGGATAAAAAGACACTCCATCCACTGCACAATAAAACATCTTTCTGAACCTTGCTCCACACAGATCTGATGTTTCTGTCTCATTTGAATCACATTCTTCATGTGTGGCATCAATTAATCACTAAGTCTGTTTCTATTGCAGTACACAAACCTCTCCACTACAGACAAGCAGGCAGATATTTGGTGCTTCCACATTTATAAACGGTCTTAGAATGAAGAAATTGTAAATAAAAAAACAGACAAATATGACGTTTAATAAATAAATGAACACACTTGCAGGTTGCAACTAAAAATAGATATAAATCTGATAAATGAATGGATCAGAGTAACAAAATCTTAATATTATTACCCCGAGGCAGCAACATAAGTAACACAAGGTTACACATAACAGCATCTAATCTGTTGTTTCACCTTTTCTTTCATCATCAGTTGGTAGAATAGCCACCGTCCTAACGCCTCCACAGGTGTGTCACTGCTCCTGCTAATCACTGCGCTCTGTGTACGTTTTAAAGGAAGTATATCATGAGTGAGAGCTGTGCGTGGACAGTGGATCGTAAAATGAGGGATCAAACTTTGATGAGGGAGTCGTTAATAATTCAGAGGCCGGGCAGAGATCTGCTGAAAGAGCAACACGAGTTTGTTAGACAGGAAGCAGGGACGAAGCTCAACAGAGTTCACAGAAACTGCAGAAATTGTACTTCATGAAACTTGTTCTTTCAGAAGCAAACATGTGGTTTTTTAACACTAATTCAATATTAAGTGAAGCCCAACTGGATTTGTTTCCTCCTCACTTTTTGCGCATGGAAAGAAACATTGACACTTCTAATTGAAATAAAAGGAGACAATATACCACCACTAGCTTCATTAGCAATTTAACCCGTTTACAACGTTCAACATTAAGGAGGAGCTCGCTAACGATAGCACTTTTTAATATCAACTTAATACAATAATATCGATAGTGAATATGAATGTTAACTCCAGATGCCCCTGGACATGAACTCTGAATGCTGTCCTGAAACAACATCTTCCCCCAGAGTTAACCCTCGCATGTTCTGCAAAAATATTTGGATTTAAAAGGAAAGATCACGAGAGAGGAGCGAAAAAAAGAAAGGAGGTGAGAAAAGTATTGATGGTCTGATAAGATACAACAACACTGTCTCCTGCTGTCTGTGCTTCTACTTCCTGGTTTTTCTGTCCCCTCCTGCCATCTCATGTAGACGAGGAAGTAGTTTGACGTCCCGACTGAGTTCAGATGATTCTGTTTACATTTCACTTGCATTTGGGTCGAGCATCAGAGGAGTTGAATCCCAAACAGCTTACTCTTAATGTTTAATATATCTTTAAATAATCTGTTTTTTGCTAATAAGACAATATTCCTACGAATCTGTTTACATGGCTAATGAGAACGAACATCCCACTAACACTTTACATGCAGCCGTGCAGACTCCCATTGAGACGCCCGGAGAAGTGTTGGACGACACTCACAGCTGGACGTAAACAGGCCGGAGGTCCTGTGAGGTAACAACCCTGAGAAAACACAGAAATGCATATTCCCCAAGTCTTAATCGCAAAACGCTTATTTTGGAAAATCCAGACGGAATATGCTGTTTACATGACCCGTATTAAATATTGTTATATATATTATTATATATTGTCCTTTATAAAACGGACATGTCAAATCAAGCAATCTGATTGGTTTTTAGCCGTGATATAACGAGCGTATATCACGGGTAGAATTGTCGTTACTTTTCACAACAAGTCAGTATCCCTCCGCGTCTGAGAGAAAGCTACAGCTGTTACAGCTGTTAAATTACGTCCGTTAAGAAACAAACTTACAAAGCTTTACTATTTAAATAAGAACAGAACACCGCGCTAGCTGTTAGTGTTGTTGCATAGCAACCACCTCGCACTATGTTTTGTGCAGAAGGCAGCGGAGGGACTATTTTATTTTGAACATCATTATTTAATTATAAAAACTATTTAAATTGGAGTGTGTATTTTTCTTTCATATTACCACACTTGGTAACCGTTTTATAAAAGCAATAGCTTCAGACCGTGATATATGTTCATTATATCACAGTTATACCACGCCCCTTAACTGTGATGTAATGACCATATATTATCATATATATTATCATATATATGATAATATATATGATAATATATATAATATATAATATATATTGTCATATTTAGCGGTCCATGCTGTCGTCCACAGATGTTGAGCTTCAGTCCTTCCTCACTAACAAACCTCATTAAACACATTATGCAGAGTTCAGACCTGCACAGTCCCAGGGACATGCTTTAATGCCCCCCCCCAGTCAGTCTCTTCTCTTTTGTCCTCACTGACCCATTTGAGCACTTTCAGGTACGGCCACGTCCCGGAGAGACCCGACGATGGGGCTCCGGGGCTTGTTGCCTAGCAACAGGCGGCAAGCCGGCTTGTGTGGCGGAGGTGGTTTTTATGTAACAGTGGGTTTGATGGTTGAATGTAGGGCGCTCAGTCTCCGGGGGAGAGTGTAGGGATGTTTGTGTCAGCGACCATGACCCCCCCCCCCCCCCCCCCCACCAGGAGTGGAGGGACAGTAAACAGAAAGGGCACCCAGCGTGAATAACTGACAACAGATTCATCTCTCTGGATGTGAGTGTGAGTGTGTGTGTGTGTGTGTGTGTGTGTGTGTGTGTGTGTGTGTGTGTGTGTGTGTGTGTGTGTGTGTGTACTGTGTTTGATCTGGATGCTTTTCATCTTCTTCACATCAACAACATGTTTTATAAGGACACTAAACATAGTGGTGGGCTTGTGGGGAGAACACAAATCTCTTCAGTATATAGGTTTTAATTTATTTTAAATGTAATGATGTCCCCTCACACACACACACACACACACACACACACACACACACACACACACACACACACACACGCACACACACACACGCACACACACACACACGCACACACACACGCACACACGCACACACACACACACACACACGCACACACACACACACACACACACACGCACACACACACACACACACACACACACACACACACACACACACACACACGTCCTCACCTGGAAGCTCTGCTGTTCACTTAACGTTTCATAATCCACCTGCAGGCAAGTTCCTCTTCCTCGCTCCCTGCGGTGCGGAGTGATGAAGTCAAACAACATTGTACGTGAGCTGGAAGCTTGTCAGTCAGTTTGTTGTAGCTGCAGAAGACAATAAAGCTTTCAATCATTGAATATGGTTTACTTATTCTATGCACACATTCATGTTTCTGTGGCTTATTAACATGTTTTTTTAAGCCTGCATCTGTAGCAGCGTGTGTCCTTGCGTGTGTTGAGCATTGTTTTCCCGTGTGTGCGTGCTGCTCCCTCCTCCCTCCGCCTGGCCGTCCAGATGGCGGTCGACTCTTTGTGGTCAACTGAGGAGCATCAGCGACGGGAAGGAGGCGGTTGCCATGGCGAAAGTGACGTCTGATTTACATTCAAACAGCTTCTGATCTATACCGGGCCGTCATGTTGTTTATTATGTATTTGTTCCATCAGGAGATGAAGTGACGTTTGTTCCATCAGGACTTAAAGCAACAAGAGAACGTGTTCATCGTCAGAGAGAAGATGCTGAGGTCGGGGTGGACGGTGACTTTAAGTAGCTGTGAATAAATGCTCATCTCTTCTCGGCCGCTTCATTTGATCCAGACAACAGGCTGTCGAGCTCCGGGATAATAAATCTGAGCTCAGCTGCGACGCCACAGGCTCTCTGCTGCGTGTGAGCCACAGAGGGGAGAAAATACACGAGTGTGTTGGAGAAACGATGCTTCTAATAATTCCATTATAAGCCACATACCAAAAAAACAAAATGGTTGCATGCATGAAATAATTGAGACATGTTTTTCCATGCAAATGATTTGCATCTCAATAAATATTTTCTTGTTTTTGTCACACAGAATGTGAATATTAGCGAAAAAGAATAATAAATGCATGATCCTATAATAAAGAGGATTATTAAACAACATGGAGGCTCTGCAGTCTGAACCAAGACGGAAAACTTTACCTTCAACAAAGGCAGCTCATACCAGTTCTCACCTTTCACAATAAAAGACAGATTCAATTATGTTATTATTCATATTATATTTTGCATTGTTGTGTCATTTATTTGTCGTGAAAATGTAAATCAAGCGGTTTATCCTCACGCTTGGCACAGACACGCAGGTGTGTGTCTCCATCTTCTCAGGTGTGACAACAAAGATGAGTCAAGACTTTTTGTTTCACATGAGATAAATAAGATAAATAAAACATCCCATAAAATCTGGTTTGAGTGTTTCCTTCCTGCTGTAGGTCGTTCAGTATCTGTATTTTAAACCAGCCCACACAAAGGTCCATTAGAAGAATGAATTTGTCAGCGTCGTGTTTGTGGTCAGACCTCTGGGAGTCGAACACACAAAGAGCTCGGCCTCAACTTCGACCTCTGACCCCTGAGACCAAAGCTGCACGCATAATAAAATCTGTTAGAGTCTGCTGGTTGTGGTCGGCTCATGTTGGAACTACTTTACCACCGCTACTGTTTCATTACTACTCTTACTGACTGACAGCATATTATTAAAATAACATTTAAACAGCAGCTTCAAAAACTAAAGAATTCTTATTTCTGAACTTACCAGAGGTCATATCGCTGCTTTACCCTCCTGTTGAGTTTTAATTGGAAGCTATTAAATTGATTTAAAAAAATTAAGTTTAATTAATTCTCATCGCTGCGGTTTTAACACGTTCCCTCGACTGTTCTACGTACGAGTGTTTTCACATTCAGTATAACATTTATTTAGTATTTTCGAGGTGAAATCTTTAGAGATTGCATGATTCTTTACTAATTTCCCATGATATTCAAACAGTTTTAAATAAAGTTGTTGTTTTCAAGTGTTTGTTTGTTTGCATGAGATTAAAGTGTCTAATCTGGGATCTCCACTAAATATCTCAAAGTGTTCCTGGTTAATGTGGAAAACTTCAAATATCTTAAAACTAAAACTCGGTAAAACCATCTTTACATTTCTACTGCAGACAAAAACATTCATGTTCAGCTTCATGAGACTGAAAATAAAAGAATAAGAAGAGTTTAATAAACATTAAAGTTCACCAGAGAGATTTCACTGATGACATTACAGCACAAACACTAAGTGTTTATTTATCTTGTGCATTTCACAGGTGACGTGTCACAGCTGTCATCCCATAATAAATGAGTTTCAGTGGATCTTTGTCAATTGGACTGTTTTGCAATGAGGCTCATTTGCATAGAGAGGAGACAATTTTGCACCAAACGGCAGAATATTACCTCATTTAAATATGTGCAAATTGCACAGGAGCAGTGAGACACTATCTGCGGCCTTGCGGCAGCCAGGACCGGCGCGGGTTTGACCAATTTTATTATGTCCGGCCCCAGCTCATCTTTCTCCATCACCGTAGTAGCCAGAGAGACAGAGTCCACCTCTCTCCAATCTTTTAGGAGATTGATGTGGTAAATTTGTCTCGCTTCCCCCCCCCTGTCTGATCGCACCACCTCGTAGTCGACATCCCCCACTTGGCGTGTGACCACGAACGGCCCTTGCCACTTACCGAGTAATTTGGAGATAGAGTTAGGGAGCAATACAAGTACTTTATCTCCCGGTGCAAATTGCCTGAGTCTCGACCCTCTGTTATACAGGCGTTGCTGACGTTCCTGATCCTGGAGCAAATTCTCACGTGATAACTGTCCCAGTGAATTGAGTTTTGCTCTCAGGTCAAGGACGAACTGAACTTCATTCTTACTTGTGCTTGGACCCTCCTCCCAGTTTTCTTTAATTAGGTCCAACGCACCCCGTAGCTTCCTGCCAAACAACAGCTCAAAGGGAGAAAATCCTGTGGAGGCCTGGGGAACCTCCCGCACTGCGAACAACAGAGGGTCTAACCACTTATACCAAATGCGGCTATCCTCGTGAACGAACTTACGTTCTTCAGCATTTTGTTAAACTGCTGTGTTCCGTCTGTCTGCGGATGGTACACACTAGTCCTAATGGAGCGGACGCCAAGATCTCTTGCGGGATCCCAAGTCGGGAGATAACATGGAACAGTGCCTGCACCACACTCTTTGCAGAGATGTTACGCAGCGGCACTGCTTCAGGATATCGTGTTGCGTAATCTACGAGAACCAACACAAAGCGATATCCATGTGCACTCCAGACTAATGGCCCGATGAGGTCCATGCCAATTCTTTCGAATAGAACTACAATAAATGGTAGTGGGCGCAACAGGCCATGATCCGGTTGATTGACTTGTTGTACCCAGACAAGTGGTTATGATTAGCCTCCTGGAAAACAGTTTCCTATCGGCTTTTACAACAACTGTGTATTTTCCTCCCCTGTTTATGTGTCACAGCTCACACGGTCAGTGCAGCGCGCCAGTGTAGTGGGGCGCCATCCACACTCACTACTTGCTCGAAAGCGTGACGGAGGCTCTCGTCTCGAGACTGCTCAAGGGGAAAGTCCTCCACCGGACATAACGGCGGGAACGGGAAAAGCTCTTCACAAGCCTCCTCCGGCCCAGCTCTCCCCTCGCCGGCATTCACCGCCTCCATCTCCCCATTGAACACTGCACACAACTAATATTACCCTACCGCACATGAACACACACCCCTAGTCTTCCCCACTAGCCTATCAAACCCCGGCCAATTGGTTCCCAGGATCAGGGGTGTCGCACCGCCAGCACCCTTGCACTGGCATCAGAGGAGCCCTCTATAGTGATGGGAGACCAGACGCGTAGGCTTGGTCCTGGGGGGGAGAAAACAAAGAATACTGGGGGTGAGTGGTCGGCTGTGCTCCAGGAGGTGGGAGGTGAAGGCGGGAGATGAAGGCGGGAGGTGAAGGCGGGAGGTGAAGGCAGGGCCCACGGAGGATGGCTTAGGGCAGGTGCCAGCAGCCCCCGCTGGAGACCGGAACCTCCTCGGAGCTGGAACAGACCGGACCTGTGGGGGAGCTGTGGCCCGAGCTTCGCCCGCCAGGCTCCGTCGGGGCAGGGAGAGGTGGTCCTCCACGAGGACGACGGCAGCTTCGAGATTGGCAGCTCGGTGGCACTGGACCTAGTTCGCTGAGGAGGCTGGCAGTCCGGTGATTAACTACTCCAGTGCCACCTTCCCAACGGTTCCTGGCTGGAGCCAGCGCCTGGCTCCATCGAGGAGCTGCTGCGCAAAGGCGAACGTGCGGCCAGCATCCTCAAAGGGCAGGCTCCGGAGCCGGCGGCGGTGTGCCTATGTGCTGCCCAACCGGTCCAGAACCGCCCTCCGGATCTGGTCATAGCAATGTCTGGAGGACGCTGGCAAGCTGTGTTTGGCTCACTTGGCTTCCCCAGACAGCAGGGGAAACAGCTGCACCTCCCACTCCTCCTTCGGCAGGCCACACGTCGCTGCCGTACACTCGAAGATGTCGAGGAAGGCCTTGTGATCATCGTCCCAGTCATTTTCTGCAGGCCGATCGACAGCGGCCGGGCTGGAGGGATTCCTGGCTTCCTGGATTTATCAGCTCAGTGAACAGGCTGCTACCATGGCGATGTCCGGTCCGTGTCCTGTTTTCACTTCACGAGAGTTCAAATGTAAAGAAAATGTGTGTAGCGTTCAGTTGTACGTAGCTCTGAACAACAAACAAGATGGCAGCCAGGGCCAAGGCTTTCCACGAGGATACGGAGCAGCCAGCCGGTGGGGAGAAGTAGCCAGCTGGGGGGGTCCGGGGACATGCCACCCGGGGAACAATGTTGGCCGTAAAAGCTCAAATTTGGTGGCACTAATGTCACTATTCCATCATACACACTGATCCTAATTATTGCTTATTTTAATGAGATTTCCTACCTGGTTGTAAACAGGTTGTGACTTATTGAAAAGGAGAATCAGGCTTCTTGTGCGTTTTAGCCCACACAGTCTGAATTAATATTTAAAATAAAGCCTATTCCTGACTCATCAGAACTTCTGGAATCAAGAATCATTAGATCTAATTAGTTATTTATTTATTGACTCCTTCTCTCCCCTTCTCTATTGATGTACTCACGGGCAGTAGGCAGGTATGATTTAAGAATAAACGTTCACTTTGTTACACACAAAGCAGGAGAAAGTTACTCAATGACACGATAACCAAAACTGTAAACCACGGATAAAATGTCTGATTTGGAAAAACATATGTTCACATTACTGCAGGAAGTTCCATTACGTCATATTTAAAACACGATTTGGGGATTCTGACATTACAAGCTTACATCTTCCTCATATGACATATTCCTGTTTCGTGTGTGTGCGTCTTAAGAGATGGCTCTGCTGTAAAAAGCACAATGTAAATAAAGATAACTCATTTGTTCATTCATCCAGCACATAAACATCTTTCAGTGGACTTTGTAAAGCTCACTGCGCAGCACAGTCGTCCAGCTGCTGTCAATCAATGCAACTCTTATTGTGTTTTGTCGTCACTTCTTTTGCTAATATTTGTTAAACTGAAGACGACTCTCCGCTCTCTCACAGGACTCAGCCTCTCAGGACAAAACTGGAGGCTTCAAAGCCGTCGTAGAGACATCACGGTGACTACGTCCTCTTCTATGAGTCAGTCGATGGTTTTGTGACCTGATGAAACCATCAGCAGGACATTTGGAAACATAAATGTGTGTTATGATGTGACACCAGGGTTAAAGTCAGATTCACAAACAACACGTGGTTAGTTTGAGAGAAAGATCGAGGTTTTGGGTTAAAACAAGTGATAATAAATGTGATTATTGAATAATATCTGGTGGTATTGTTGAACACTTTATATAGTAAATGATCTTTATGTTGTTCCAAGAGTCTGTAAAAGTGCAGCCGTCACTTTAAAGCTGTAGTTCTGTGTTATGTGTTCTGTGCTGCTGCTGTGCAGAATAAAACCTTCACACTGCTGCCCTCTAGTGTCTGCAACAACACACTGTTTCATCCTGTGCTGCTGCTTTCACTGCTACAACTGTTCCTATTAATACCTATATATGTTAGAGCCTCCTGATGTTGTTGTGCTCACTGCTTGTGTTCACTTCTTGTTAGTCTCCGAGGACACTAACTAAGGAGTCCTGGTGTGTCTGCTCCACACACAGTATCTGGGCGGTGAACATGCGCTGTGCCTCCTGCACGTCGGCCTGCAGTGGGATGTAAACACCGACCAGTACGACCAATGGGAAGCAGGCCGACTGACGGGGGGAGTAGAAAGGTTTACAGCTGATGCAAAGATGTTCCAGAGCAGGAGAACAGTGCTGTAGGATCACTGTCACATCATTACACCAGCCACACGTTCCTCCACCTTTAACCTGAGAGCTCTGTATCTGAACAGGTGTAAGTCTGCCAGCTGCAGCGCAGAGTCCGGTGTCCATCCCCCCAGCAACCTTTACATGAAGCTCAAGACGGAAGATCTGTGTTTGTCCCAGCAGGTTGAAGAAGAGACAAAAGGTTCAGTGTCTGAGAACCTCAGGTTTCTATCACAGCTGGTAGAAGTAGGTGCTCACATCTGTAATAGTAGAATTGACTGTATTGTGTTGCAGTAGAAGAAGAAGTAACAACATTAATGCCAGTAATACTTCTCATGTACTGCTGTGTGTGTTTTATCCACTAGATGTCACTGTGGGGTTTCTTTGAGCCTGTAAAATAAGAGCTGAGAGCATCATGTCGTCATGGTGACCATCACCAGCACCTTCTATGATCCCCTGCACTTCCTGTGACTGACCACAGGGTGGTGCTGTTTCTCTGTGATGTTTAATGTCAGCACCAGCAGCAAACAGCACAAATACATATCCCTTAAATAATGTTAAGTGTGTCCGAACTGTTCCTGAAGCTTCTTAAAGGAACACACGGACATTTGTCTGCTTTGGTTTGATGATGTTTTTCCATTTAAAGGAGATTAGAGGAAACATTTCAGAAAGCATTCCCCCTCTGTCGACACGTTAAAGATAAACTTCAGACTCACGTGTTTTCTCAGGCCTTTGAGTGTCGTCGAGGTTTATGTTTCACTTCTTTCATTACTTTCCACTTTTCTTATTTATTTGTGTTTGGGATAATATTGTTCTGTTATTTCTACTGCTTTTTATGTTTATGTTATATTATTTTACTTTGTTTATGATGTTTATTATCACGTTGGTCAACTCTGCGTGTTTTTAAAAGTGCTTTATAAATAAACTTCAGTGAATTAATTCAGCACATAAGCTGCTGTTTATTTTTTATTTTGAATTCACAGAATTTATAGAAACTAGAAGGAATAAATACTAATGGAGATTTTGTACTTTGTAATATGTTTGTATTTATTTCACAAAAGCTGCGACGCATCAAAGGAAGTTAAAAAGTGCTTCAGTAAAAATAAAACTCACATGTAACAAAACTAAAACCTTCAGATTGTATTCCAGCTCCAAACTGTTTAAAATACTTATTAAACCAAAATATACAAAAGAAAGAAATCAGACTGGATTTAAATTATTTACACGTTTTTATAAGAGAATTATCCAGAAGACATGTTGACATGCCACAGGCCTGAAGAACACAATACTACACTTAGCGTGTGTTCCTGGCGCCACTATAATGTAAACAAAGAGTAATATTATGAATCAAGATAAACTTTATTGATCAGAACATGACCTTTTACTTGTAACAGAATATTTAGACACTCTGGAATCAATGCTTTTACTTCAGAACAACATGTGACTTCTTTCACATCCGGCCGTCGTTACTTTAGTAGGAAGTGAAAATGTGTGCTGTGTAAAAGGCGTGTTGTCAGACAGCAGCTTGTGTGCAGCAGGGGCTGATGGGAGGTGTGAGCAGCCGTCACAAACACGTCGTCTCATCTCACAGCTCGTCCTTGTTTGGCCTCAGCTTCTCCGCAGGTTCACCAGGAGACACCGCGGCACAAAATGCTTTTCCTCCCAGCTGCTGCTCTGTGCTGTCTGTGTTCAGGTGAGTGTTTCCAGCCAATCAGGAGCCGGCAAACTCAACCTTTAACAAACACCGTCACGCTCACCTTCATCTACCTGTCTGGTTTTTATACAGCGCTGGTTGCCATGGCAGCAGATCTGATTCAGGATGATTTAACATTGACCAGGAGAGTTGGTGGAGAAGTTTCATTCAGCTGTCGAGACACTGAGCTGTGTGATCGTCCTTATCCTTATGTACTCTGGTACCAGAAGAGAGACACAGAAACATTCACAAGGATTCTGAGTATTATTAAGTCTACTGGTAAAGTTACTCAGATTACAATCATCCTCAGAAAGATGATTTCTCAGCTGTGAAGAAACAGAACGTCTTTGAGTTGAAGATCCAGAAAGTTAAACTCACTCATTCAGCCACCTACTACTGCTGCTGTGGGAAGGATGCCCCACAGTGAGACATTATCCCTGCAGCCCGTACAAAAACCTCCAGATGAACAGATGTCAAACAGTGTGTGTGACAGGAAGAGAGCCGTGAACCACAGCCCAGGTTCACATGTCTCCATCTCAGCCACAAACACTGAACTGAGGATTGATTTGATATGTTCTTTATGTTTCTGTCAGATATTCCAGCAGGTTTATTGTTGTTCCACACAGTGAGGACAAACACAGAGGTCAAAGATCAAACAAGAGAGACAACAATAACCATAACATCTACATTAATAACACAAATAAACAACAAACAAAGACCTTTTTAAAAGCAGTGCCTGATTAAAATGATAATAAAAAACAACATTTTGATGAAGATTAAAATCGTCTTCTTCGACCTGCTGCAGGAATAAAGTCCGTTCCTCCTCACAAGGCTGATCTGCTCTTCATGCAAACACTTCCTGTGTCCTTCACAATAAAAGCTTTGCAGACACATTTCTCACATCACATGTCAGCAGATCATTTCCCTTCAGTCAATAATAAAGTGGACTCCAGGTTTTAGGACAGTTCCCCCTCAACACAGATTTGCTAAACGTATTTGGATTGAATGAAGTTTCTCTGTGAGCAGTGGGACCTTTGGCTCAGTCTTTCCATCCAACCAACACTGAGATCCAGAACAAGATACCTGCCTGACTTCTATCACATGTCCAGTGGATGTTCATGGTCCCCAGAGGATGAATCCTAATGTTTATGTCCAGCTGCTGATCAACAGAGAAATGTCTCATGGCCGAATGTGACACAATATTGATGCACGAGATGTTTGAAGTGTTTAAAACAAAGTGTAATGAAATCAAAGTCCAACCCTTTAAAACATCCAAACACTCTCACAGGAACTCTTTCTGCTTCTAATACAAACTACCACACACACCATGTGGACAAGCGTCCTGTCATTTCACACACACGTCCTAAATCAAATGGACAATTTAAAGATGTGAGCTGATGATGGAGCCAGATAGAAACTTCCCAAAGTCAGCAGGATTTATCCTCTGAGGAGCAGGAACGTGTGAAGCAACGCTCCACGCAGACGCTCTGTGTCTAAAAGGACAATAACAGAAGAGACGTGTTAATATGAACATTAGAGAAACACATGAGCTGAAACATGATCCTGGTGAATCATTTGGACTCGTTCACCTCAGCTGACACGTTCAACAGCAGACAGGTTTTTGTATCACTCTGTTTCACTGTGTTGACGGGGGGAGTGAGGTACGAATACTGGATCTTTGGCTCTGGAACTAAACTGTATGTAACAGGTAAGAATAAACTTTCATCTTCCTTCACTTTATTTAACACGTTGAACATGTGTTTGGATGAGTTTGTGCTGCTTCAGGCTTCACATGTTACTTTTTATCATTAGTAGAATTCTTGCAGCCGTGCAGCTGTTGTTACATAAAAAAGGTTCAAACTTCCTGCAAATATGTTTAAATCTCACTGAACTCAAGTTATTCTTTATTCTGCAGATTAAACTCATTTATATAGAAAAAGTGTGATATTTGTAATGTTTTAAATACACAGTATAGCTTGTTTCTGTATCTACAAGATACAATATGTTAGTAAACTTAATCTAATAGATGGAAAATCTGTTTTTAAAACAATGTATGTAACTTTAAAAAATGTGTTAAATAATAACTTTTATTTTTAATTAATGGTTAAATTAACTTTATAACTTTTACAGATACTGAACATGATATTACAATAAATAGAAATCATGCTTACTAATTTAAATATATGATATAAGATTATATAAAATGGCACACACTCTTATTTATATCTTAACAAACTTTAAGTATAGATATAAATATTGTGTAAAAGATTATTTAAATATAACAATAAATATATTTTTGGAAAGTATGTGGTGGTAAATATTATGTATAAGATACAAAATACATTTTAATTATAATCATTCATTAAATTATATTATATTATATTAAATTATATTATATTGTATTATATTATATTATATTGTATTATATTATATTATATTATATTGTATTATATTATATTATATTATATTATATTGTATTATAATATATTATATTATATTATATTGTATTATATTATATTATATTATATTATATTGTATTATATTATATTATATTATATTGTATTGGAGTTTTTATTCACATTTTAAATATTCAAACATCTCATTGTAATTGTTTATAGAAGTTAAAAGTAATGACATTATTGACATTTAATTTCTGTAGTCCCTGGTTTGAGTAAAGTATATGATGGTAAATATATAACATGTTTTACATATTAATAATGAATAATTATTAAAGTAACCTTATGAATATAATCTGTATTTTATGTGAAGGTAAATATTTAACTTAATATTATATTTATATGAACTCTAATACAGGGAAACAATTTCATATTACAATAACTATATATATAATTTATGAGAACTAATTTCTATACTTCTATATGATATAGGGTGATATATAATGTCCCAAACAGATAATATAAATATAAATATAAATAGTAAATGACCCTTAATCTAATTTAAAATACATATACCAGACATATACAACAGTAAATATGTTTTGTGGTAAATATTATGCATCACATTTAATTATATTATAATATTTAGTTTGATATTATATGTTCATTTCCTCTCAGGGATCAATAGCAGTCTAAATTCATTTTTGATTTTGATATTTCTCAACATTTTATTGTAGTTGTGTATAAAAGTGAAATATTGTTATTAAAAAAAGTTTTGCAATTATTAATTATTTATTAGTGTTTTTAATGGTTAGCATTAAGTATATATGTTATATATGTAATATATATGTTAAATATATAATATGTTGTAAATGTTGTAACCATTGAATAACTATTGTATTAATCAGAATATAAATATGTATTTATTATAATATATATATATATATATATAGAATATAGAATATAATATCCATTCTATGTAAGTATCATTATTATATTATATTATATCACTTTGTATTAAATTATATGTGAAGTTCCCGTCAGTGATAAATAAAGTCGTAACTTTTTATATATTATTTTACATGGAAGTCACATTTGATATTATTTCCAAACATATCTTTGTAATTGTGCGTAAAAGTTAAATTCTTATCAAACAAGTTATGAAATGATTAATATATTGATTTGTTGTTTTAGTGGTTAAACTTAATAATATGTTGATAAATAAATAATATGTTATATTTATATTGTAATCATTAAATCGTACATTTTATTTTATGTGAAGGTAAATATGTAATTTCTAATAATGTTTATTAACTTTAATATGAAACACGTTTTCCACTGTATGAAGATACTTATCATCATTATCTTATATAACATTATATTGATAATAATAATGAATGGGACATTATAGTGAATGAACTTTGTACTAAAGTAAAGAGTTGTAGAAGCAGCTGTTGTGTAGACCCGTGATGACGCTCAGTGTGTCTGATCAGCAGGTGAACACAGTGTATGGACTGAACTTTGTGCTGTATTGATGAGGACTTTAGTGATCACAGTCCATGTAGTTTCCAGGATCACACTGAATGCAGTGCAGTGCTGGAAGCTGCTGTTGACTGTGTGAATGTGTGTCAAACGTCAGATGAGCAGGTAGTGAAGCCCGTGGTGAGCGTGTACCCAGCAGCATCCAGAGCCCACCTGGAGGGGAAGAGCTCCCTGCTGTGTCTGGCCTCAGCCATGTTCCCTCCTCTGGTCCAGTTCTCCTGGAGAAGACGAAAGGAGGACGGTCCTCTGGAGGAACTGCCCCCTGCTGAGGGAGAGCAGCTGGAGCTCAGAGAGTCGGGACGCACCGCCGGCATCCTGCTGATCCACCAGCAAGAGAACAGCACATATAAATACCGCTGCTACGTCCGGCACGAGGGGGGCACAGTGGAGGCCCAAGCAGAACAAGGTGATGAAGGCTTGGTGACTGTGTTCAGCAGGGATTCAGCTTCATGTGGAGACGCTGTCAAAGAGAGCAGAGGAGCAGAGGACGGACATCTCACTCCAAACATTTCACTGCTTTTCTGTTTCAGAGGTTCCAGCTCCAGCAGCCTCCTGTCCTCCAGAGAGAGAGCCAGCAGACCTGCCAGCACTGCAGCAAGCTGACTGTAAGATCACCTGCTGCCTCTCCTTCAATGCCAATGTTTCCTTTCTCAGTGCAGCTTTCATTTTCAACGTCCACCTTGAGAGTCACTGTCCTGGCTCCAGACCCAGGAAGCAGCCCAGTCGGCTGGAAGAAATGTCACATTGTACGTTTGTGCAAAACACGGATACGTTGAATGTCGACGTTTCGACAAGCGTGAGACGAGGCTGATATGAAACGTGTTTATGGAACGTGGTTTTTGTTCAGAGACGTTCACCTTCAACGTATCCGTGTTTTGCACAAACGTAAAATGCCAAAAATAAATTGTGACGACTGGCTTGTTGCAAAGCTTGGTGGGGCGCTGACTTGTTGTATCTAATAAGGACCTTTGAGCTTTCACTGAAACTGTAGACGACCCCTGTCTCCATGTGAAGCTGGTCGTCCCGTCGGGAAACATTACACTGATTAAAATCTGTGTGTGTGTGTGTGTGTGTGTGTGTGTGTGTGTGTGTGTGTGTGTGTGTGTGTGTGTGTGTGTGTGTGTGTGTGTGTGTGTCAGTGTCCTTCCAGTCTCAGTGCAGGGTGAGGCTGCTCTGCCTGCTGTACACAGTGCTGATAGTGAAGAGTCTGGTGTACTGCTGTGGACTCTCTCTGCTGATGATCCTCAGGAACAAGGGAGCGTCCACCAACTGCTCACATGCTGACTGACTGTTTTCTGATCGCCTTTTCTCTCCATCACATCCCATCAATCTCTTTTCTCTCTGTGATCAGTGTTCTCTCATATCAGTGATGACGTGTTGTGGTCGGTTGTAAAATGTATCTTGTTCTGCAGGTTACCGTCATCCTAAAACTATAAGTACATATACACATATATATTTGCAGTTACTAAGTATACATTCTGTGTTTATGTGTTTATTTCCACCTTTACTTGTGACTTGTAGACTTATAGAAAGATGAATCGTTAGCTGGTAGATGTTTTATTGTGTTTAGTATCTTTCATATTCTTCTGTTTGTCTTTAATACCTTGTGCAGAGTGCGGCAGGTTTGTCAAATGCTCAATAAAGCTAAAAATCACAGTGTTTGTGTGTCTGTATTATGGATTTCAGTTTGGCTTCACAGCAAATAATCAGAAACAGAATCCACTTCGTTGGCCGTGTATGTTGACACCTACAAGTAATCTGTGTGTGGTTGTAAGTAGCTCTGAATATACTTATTATTACTATATAAACATTCAGCTAAACAAGGACAAGATAAGTAAATATATCCACACAGATATTATATACAGTCGGTGTGTGTGTCTGTTTCACCAGGTTCAGTGCTGACCCCCTTTTATAACTGTGGCAGTGTGGATGTAAAGCTCTACGCTGATGACACTGTTGTTTCCACACATGAACAAACAGCAGCTGCTCTGAAGCTACAACTGCTATAAGATGAAAACACAGCGACTCGCTCAGTCGGGCTGAAGTCTGAACGTTGGTGAAATAATGAGCATGTTTATTTATTCTACAACAATAAAACAGCGCTTCACTATTACAGCTTCATCGAGATGAACGGGACTAATACAGTTACTGATTATACGTAAAGATTCATGTTTATGTAACACAAAGACAGAACCACACGATGTTGTGTTCTGTTGAGGTGATAACATGGACGCTCTAGTTCTGCTGATGTTTTCTTGAGGGGGTGAAACAACAAGAAGACGTGTTTGTCTCCGTGGTTTGTGTTCTGTCGCTCTGATTGATGATAACACACATACAACATGTTTATGTAAATATTGTGGTCGAGGAGTCAGCGCTTAAAATCCTCTGGTGGTAATTTAAACACTTTGAGGGCAGACGTTTAAACTTCTCTGGAATATTATTTTATAGAGAGAAGACATTTATGAGAGGATGGAAGATTTCAGAAACACAATTTAACAATTGTTGTTTCTTCAGTTGCAAAAAGAGAAACTGATAATAAGACAAACAAAAACAAGAGAGTGATTCAAATATTACTTATGATGTAATGTATTATAATATACAGCACAATTATGATATATTACATTATTATATGTAATAGCAACATTTATAATTCATTATGATTAAAGTGGAAAATATGAGAAAACACTGGCAAATATATGTGTGTACTTTTGTTCTTCTTATTATTTTCATTTGCTTTATTCTTTCATATACAATGGATGTTTATGTGGTTTTGTATTTATGACACATGGTTGTTTGTGTTTAAAAACAGTGATTTAAGCTGGTATTAAAGTTTTATAATTTATTTTGGTATGACTTCCAGTAACTTTTAGAATTGACTTTAAGGTCCTCTTTCATGTATACAAAGCCCTAAACGGAATATATATTTTATATCTCTTTTCTTTAGCCTTTTAATGGTGATATTTTATATCTCTTTACTTTAGCCTTTTAATAGTGATATTTTATATCTCTTTACTTTAGCCTTTTAATAGTGATATTTTATATCTCTTTACTTTAGCCTTTTAATGGTGATATATTATATCTCTTTACTTTAGCCTTTTAATAGTGATATTTTATATCTCTTTACTTTAGCCTTTTAATGGTGATATTTTATATCTCTTTACTTTAGCATTTTAATAGTGATATTTTATATTTTATATATTTTTATCTTAGCCTTTTAATGGTGAATTATTGCTGGTGTAACATTGAATGTGTAAAGGTAACTAGGATACATTTTCAGAGTGTGTATTTTTGAAAAACTTGAGATCAAACAGACGGTGTTACCACGGGAACAAGAGGAAGTTTCTCTGATAAATGTGTTTACATGTTCTTTACACGATTAGTGGAAAAGTGAAAGATTAAAGAATATATTGGAGAAAAACTGTGTTTAACCGATAGGTTTCATAAAACTCAACAAACAGGGGTTTGTTTATGAAGCGGGCTTTAACCAAAATTCTGCCAAAAGAATTTGGACTCACGGAGAGTTTGACAAAGACTACCAGGAATGGGTAGCAAAGCGAGTAAACCAATTGAAGGGCCACAGGGGCCCCTTGTTGATCTCATGCTTTCAAAATATGGCCCTAATAGTTTAAAACATTTACAAGAATGGTGTGATGAATGTGATTTTCTGACAGGAGGGTCATTAACTACTGCACAGATACGGAAACTAGGCACAATACTCCAATGTTCTTTTATACTATTTTAATTCTGCTATTTTTATAATGGTGCTTCAGACTCATGACATCAACACTGTGAATATTGTACTGTAAATGCTCTTATTCTGTCTAATCTTGTACTAATTGTTATGTTTCCTTGTATGAACGGTGCTATACAAATAAAGGTTATTATTATTACACTTGTTTTATTTTTAGTGCGTTTACTGTCTGTACTGAAAGTGTTATTATTATTTCAGCCTCTCAGCTGTGACTTCAGGATTCGAGCTGTTTCTCTCAGCAGTTTAAGAACAGATCAAAGCTGAGACTGAACTCAAACTGAAGCTTCTGGAATGATTCTTTAACCAGAGGTTGTAACTGTCATTGTGCTATTAATGTGAGAAAGGCTGCAGAGCGGAAACCCACACGGCTGCAGGAAGGAACTGTTGATTCGCTGTCAACTGTTTTTTCTGAGTCCTAATAAGCACTGAGAACAGATTCATATCTGCTGCTGTGCACACTCATGAACTCCTCTCCCTCTCTGCAGCTGTTGGACCTTTCTCCTTTATTCCACTGAGCCCTCCACCCACACAAAGAAGAACTGAGCCCAGAGACCAAAACTGCAGACCCACCCGGAGGTCACGTCCACAGACTTTATGGGGACTTTAGCCATCAATGGTGCACTTTACAGTTTACACGTGGTGTTGATGAGCCAACACCTCCACGCAAACAGAGGAGATCTGAGTGGGGAGAGCGTGCGGGGGGCTTCACCGCACTTGAATACTTTGCAGACAAACACGCTCATTAAGTGACCAAATCCACATTTCATGGAGTCTGTACGGGGCCTCGTGTGACTCTGCAGACTGTTAGAGCGACGTCTCCACACTCACTGATTGAAATACCCACAATTCATTAGAAAACAGACGTGATGTTAATAAATCTAACCGACCACACACCTGAACAGAAAACGTAAAGTATGCATCATGTAGAAACAATATTGAACCATAATACTGTTGAAACATGAAGAAGAAAATATATTTAAAAACAGTGACGCTATAAAACGCAAAGCCTCTCGTGGGATTAAGTCGCTTTGCAACATGTGTTTTCTTCCTGTGGCCTTTCAGAACACATGTCTCTGACGTGTTCTCAGGACGTAAATGATATATTTTTACATAAACAATTACATATTTATTCCAGCACCCTTTGCATTTGTTTTGTATATATACTTTTTAATATCTGTACGCAGCAGTCACTGTTCATGTTTACCTCGTTCAGCTTTGTCTGTGCAAGTCCACTTCCTTGTATGTGCTCACACCAATACAGCTGATTCTGAATACTGCTGTCCTTTTGTCATAAAGATATTTAATACCGATGTTCTCAGTCCTTCGGTCAGCAGAGGTCAGAGGTCACAGCACAAGAGAAGGGATGACATATTCCTGCAGCTACAGAAGGTTCAGATGATCTGCTGAGTCTGACTGCAGGAGCCTCACTGAGCATCTCTCGCCATCTAGTGGACGTCTGTACACGTTGCAACTTGTTCCTCTGCTGGTTATGGATCATGTATCGCTGCAGATACTTCCAGACCAACAACCTGCTTCTTGTTTTAGACTAAACACTGAATGTATCCGTTGAGTGAAGAAACCTTTTTCTCTGCAGATTCCTTCAGCTTCTTCGTCTGATTGTTTTGTGCTGATGAATCAGTTTGCACAGAAACACGGGATCACATGTCAGCAGACGAAGGAAACCTCAAACAAACGAGGGGAAATAAAACAATTCAATATAAAAAACTACAACGGCAAAGAAGTTATTTAATGCAAACAACAGGGCCGAGAGAAACAAAGATGAAACACACGACAATGAAACAAAAAGCACAGAACATTATAACTTTAATACTTTCAGTATTTGGTGTGAAGGATGAAGTTCAGGTTTCACATGTTAGTCGCACATTTGTATTTCAGACATGAGGCCTTTTCAATGTGTTTTCATTCTTTTTATTCCCCTTGTAGTGTTCGCATGTGTCGTCTACACGTCTTGTCCGATGACTTGGTTGTAAACGCCTGATGTTCACCTGACAGCCTGCTGACGTCTCGCTGCTCCTGTGAAACATTCACTTTCACATGTTTCACACTTTGTCTCCCAATAACAGTTGTTTTCCTGCGTGACAAGCTTCTGCCCGGTGCATTAATAAGAACTTCTCTTAGAGCGTGTTAGTCTTCTCTTACACACCAACCATCTGTCACCTGATGGTGCTTTAAGCCCCGTCAGGTTTCCCCCCGCACGCTTCAAAGAGCTTCATGCAAAGTGCAAATGAACAAAAGAAACAGAAACGGCTTCAGTGCTCAATTAACACAATTATTGTTTGAGCAGTTTGTTTCTTTTCTGCATCAAATTGAGAAACAAGTGAAAGTTCAACAGCCTGGTGAGTTTTATAATTCAGGTTTGTTTCCTATGATGTCATATAAGAAGGGATCAGCGTTCATGTCGTGTGAAGTGTTCGGATGTTGTTGTTTTGTCGCCTGAACATCTTTTTGTCTCCCGTCTTTGCAGCAGCTGATATTCCTGCAGCCGGCCTGAAGATCTGTTAGTTAGTATCATACACTTAAATCAGTAGAGCTATATTGTATGTGCTTTATTTATTTATGTTACTTTTTCGTCTTATTTTTGTTATTTTATTCTATTTTAACAGCTGTACGTTTATGTGCTGGATTATATTTAATAGTGAAGCAGATTTGTGACTTGGGAACATCTTAATATCTTCATCCCCAAATATGTTGTATGTGAGAAAGATGGTAGAAGACTATAAATAATATTTAGGAATGAATTTGCAGTTTGTCAGAAATGAAAAGGTCAAAGTTGACTTCAAGAAAAGCTTCTCTGCAGATGTGACAGAATAAAGGCAACCAGACACACGGCTTGTATAAAAAATGAGACCCCTTTTATTGTTTTCTCATATATAAAAGAAATACAAAAAAGAAACATGGACACCGGGCGAGGTCGGAGCGGGACAGGGTTCTGGGTTTTGGGCGGGGCGGGGCGGGGCGGGGGTGACATCAAAAGGGGAAGTGGAAACGACAGGAGGGAAGTCAGACAGTCCGAGGGGATCATTCGAACAAACATCGAACAGATGAGGGGGGGGGTGGAAACAGAACGCAGAAGTCCTGTCCAATCCCTCCCTCCTTACCCCACCTCCTCCTCCTCCTCTTCATCCTCATCCTCCTCTTCATCTTTCAGGAACAAAGTGGAGTTTCAGTTGGACACACATTCGTCACAAGCAGAGCAGCTTCAGGAGGCAGAAACCATCTCACTGGTTGAGTTAAACCTGAGCGGCAGCAGCCAGAGGAACCTGCACGAGTTCATCCTGACATGACATTCAAGATGTTGAGGGGAAGAAGGTTCGGTTCCATAAACGTTCACACGAGTACGCTCAGTGGAAATGAGCAGGTAGCAAGCTGTCTGCTGATATCCTCCAGCTTGATGAAAGACTGATGGTGGCCCTTGTAAACAACGTTCTGTTTACATTCAGTGTTTGTCACAGAGACACATTAACACTCTTATCGTATCTTTGAGGTGTGAAGGTGTTCAAACGGTTACATAAAGATGCAAAATGTGCAAATGACGTGAAATTCGAAAGAGAAATGTGACCTGTGCAAGCCTGCGACACCCTTCTCTGCATAGACCTGCAGCAACCATGACACACATCTTTGGAGAAGCATCGTTGGAGCATCAGGGACAGAAGGTTTGAATAGATTTCATTTCATCCTAACGAGAGTAACGAGTGTATTCATCCCGCCGACAGTCGAATCAGAAGCTGCATCCATCTCATGCATGTTGATCTGAGAGGTCAGCGACCACAGATACGTGTGGCCGGTCTGAAACCGGGCGTAGCTTTCAGCAGATCTGTCGACTCGAGTCAGACTTGAGGCACAATTTAACTCTTTAACACCAACGACTGGTGACTTTATTTAAACTTCAGCCTTTTCACTTGAAATACCTAAAAACCTTCCTCCAAGCCCGAAGATCAAAACATCTGGGTTTTTTATAAGCGTCCCACGAATCAGTTAATCTCCTGAATCAACGTCCACGTTTCATTCCAAGCAAGTCGACACTTGATTCACAGATCAGCTTAGTTTGAACCGACAGCATCAAATCAAGCTGCAGGAGAAAAGCAGGAAGTACCGACGTCACTGAGCGCCAGCTGGAGAACATTCTACCAAAGATACTTCTGTTTGTGTGGAAACACTATGTGGTGGTCAGCAGAGAACATGTTGCAGTGTGTGAAACGTGCGTTATGACTCGTGCAGGACTTGAAACTTGAGACTTACTTGTGACTTGCAAAACAATGACTGGTCCAACATCTGGGTCTCAGTACTCAAATAATAAAGCTGCAATGACGCCGGAAGAACTTCCACCTGCGTTTCTGTCCTAATGTTACTAAGTTGGAAGGCTGCACACGCTGATATAACTCAACCCCGGGGATGGTGTCTGCCTGTAGAGCCGCTCTGCCTCTGAGGAATCTGTGTGCAACTGAAACACCAATCTGCTTCTCAGGACAGCTCGGTCTTCTCAGCTGCCTCGGTGTGATGTCCCCCTCCTACCTCGGAGGTACCGGGCGCTAACAACGTCCTCCGGTTGTAGTGGTGGTGGCCCTTCATGATGCCCGAGTTGTTGTTCTCATTGAGGATCTGCTTTTGCTTCTGCCTGTTGAGAGACTGCACCAGACCGAGCACCACGGCCGCCAACGAGTACTGGCCAGTGATTTTGCGCGGCTGCATGATGAGCGGGTTGGGCTGCACGCGGCCCAGCAGGTAGTGTGTTCGGATCTTTCCCTCCTGCTCGCTGATGCCCTTCACGTAGATCTCGCCGCGGTATTCGAAGGCAAAGCCGCGCTCCTTCAGGATCAGGTACGTGTCCTCTGGCACCTGGATCTTGCCGCTGATCCCCGTGCTGTCCATCCGGCTGGACAGGTTCACGGTCTTCCCCCAGATGTCGTACTGAGGCTTCTTGGCTCCGATCACACCGGCCACCACCGAGCCGTGGGCCATACCTGCCAGAGACACACAGGTGATCAGCTGTTGTAACTTCACAAGGGACGTGCAATCGTCATACAAAACACAATCTCTTCCGCTGGAGACTGAAGTTTAACTTGAAAAGACAGTTTAACAAGCAGAAATCGACAAATTGTTGGACATTCGCAGGAGAACGAACGGAAACCTTTGGTAAGATATCATACCAACTATTAGTGTTGGACTCTGAGCATCGAGGAGGAGAACAGCGAGACGCATCATCGTAGAAAGGTAGTGCTCAGTTATCAAAACATTTTATTCTTCGTCTTTAACATCACTATAAACTGAATATGTTTGGGTTTGGAATATTTGTTAGATATTTTGTTGATATTTAGTGACGTTCTAGAGACTTAAAGAAAGTCAAAGGACATAAAGGATGAGAAATGATGATACTCTTACCGATCCTCAGCTCGAAGTTGTTGAACGAGTGCTTGTTGATCTCCTGGATGCTCTCGTTGAGGGCGATGGCGAAGTCAGCCAACGCACACAGGTGTCCCCATTTGTCTTCACATTGCTGTGGGTCAGAGGAGAAGATGAGTCAGCTGGAGGTCAGCGCGTCACAGATGAGAGATGAAGTGTGTCCATGTCAGAGACAACTGTTAGTAATGGAAGCGCTGCTCAGGTGGAGCCGTCCTGCTGTCCCTGTGGAAGTCACTGACATGTGACTTTACTGTTTATTTGTACTTCTGCTGCTGCTACTCAGACTGCTGACATTCATGCAGATACTTTTGTACTCATGAGATTTAAATCATACTTTACTTTATCATTTTGGACTGTATCTTGTTTCAGAAACCTTCTTGTCGAGCTCCTTTTGGAGGCATTTTACCAGGTAAACTGAAAACATCCAACAAGATCTCTAAGTTACAGCAGAGATCTCTTAATCTATGGGCACCATGCAAACCAGAGAGCCCCCAAATAATACAGAATGTGACTGCAGAAGTGCTTAACCTCTCTCCAGCTCATCTGCTCTTCCTGCTGTGAGGACATAACGAGGTAAACCTGCTGATTGAGCTGCAGATTTAAATCCCAGGCAAAACACATCTTGTGTCACATATACAACTTAATACTGTATCAAATCAACTACACATTGGACTGACATTAAGAAACAAGCAGACACAGAACCTCTGCTCACACACGAGGGATATAATGTAGTTTATGATAAAGGTCTGATAATGTGAGTTAATGTCAATCAGGAGATGAAATCATAAAACATGAACAAGTTATATTTGCAAATGAGCCTTTAGTGTTTGTATCTTCTCAACCCTGATTTGAGGTTTATCGCCTCACATGGGATCCCTCCTCGATCTCTCCTCTGGAGCAGCATGCAGGCTGAAGACAAACTCACTTCCTGTACCATCACATGAAACCTGCTTCTCACCTGTTTCTCCGGCGACAGACCGGAGACGGCCATGTAGGTGCTACCGATCGTCTTGATCTTCTCGATGTCCTGGAAACGATCCTCACCAAGCAACTGTGACAATCGACAGAGGGACGAATGTTTACTTTTCTGATCTCAAGGACATCAAAACTTAAATGAATCAGTCTGTTTTATAACTGAGGAGAGGGTGCAGCACAGCACAACCGAACGCTGAAGAAAGACATGTTTAGGCGACCAAAAAGTTACAATTAACTTTCCTGAAGTGAAACACAAACTGTGAAAGAGTTAAAGTTGTAAGACAAAAACACGGAGAGCACCCAAACATCCTGTCAATCACAGGTAGCCCTGCCCTAAAGAGACGCTGCTTTATCCTCTATTTCACTCTAAATGTTTCCATCAGTTACTAAATGAACACCATGTGTTGAAGAAGACTTCAAACTACAGACTGAGACATACACTCATCAGGAAAATGTTATTGAGGAAATAAATCAAGAGAGAAGAAGAAACATTTTCTCATAGACTTCTATGTAATCAAACTACTTTTTACAACTAGAGGAGTCGCCCCCTGCCGGATGTTAGAGATAATGCAGGTGTAAGGCTCTTCTGCAAAAGGAGGTTTTTATTTTTGGCTGCTCTGAACACAACCCGTTTATTCATTCAATGAAAAGAATAAAGCAGTGTTGCAGCTCTAAAAACTTTCAGCACAGGAAGTTGTTTTTGTAATAATATTTGACAGGACTGAACAACTTCCACTTCTGACTTGAAAACAGTCAAACACAAAGGAGTTCCTGCAAGCTCAGCTTTCCTGACAAAACAAAACATGTCAGTTATGGTTTTGCTCTCTTTCAGTTTCCCTCCCCGAGCTGCCTAAAAAGTGTAGGACCTGTGCACTTTGCAGGATCCCTGACATGATCTGAAGAGGAACCATCCGCTGAAAAGTTCTCAGGACAGAATTCTGAATGATGAAGTTAGCAGAAAGCACAACACCTCAACTGTTCTGAGCTACAAGAGCAGATTGTAAAAGAAATGAGAGGTTTTGAAACAGCAGTTTAATGTGCTAACATGTGATTAATAGTTCTGCTAATTGTCCTCTGAAGTTATTCTGTGCTGATAATATAATGAGCCGCTCTGCCATCGGACTCTCAGCGTCTCTCCAGGCTGCTCATGTTTGAAGAAGAAGGGAGAATGTGGCCCGAGGCAGCAGAGAGCTCAGCTGGTGTCTCCTGTCTCGCTTCTTATTAGGACGCTTTGACACTTTCTGTCAAAAACTCAGTTTGGAGGCTCGATCAGGACCGCGAGTCCTCAAGACTTCAGTCTGTCCGCACGGACACAAGCTGTGGGACAGCTTTAGGAAACATTTAGGATTTTAAAATCACGCATTTTCTGTGGCAGTCTCATAAATCCGGAAACTTTTAATGTTTAAGCAGTCTGACAGAATACAGGCCGAGGTGTCTTCCAGGAAAGTTCTTCCTGAATTTGAAATGTGTTATTATGTTCAAAATATGCGGGGAAGTATGGGGTGAGGGGGTCACTTCTGAGGGCCATCCAATCGCTGTACGCCTAAAGCAAGAGTGGAGTTGTGACTCGGCAGTAAGTCGGACTCGTTCCCAGTGAATGTTGGCCTCCGCCAGGGCTGCGCTTTATCACCAATCCTGTTTGTAATTTTCATGGACAGCATATCGAGGCGTAGTCGTGGAGGAGAGGGGTTGCAGTTTGGTGGCCTGAGGATCTCATCGCTGCTCTTTGCAGATGATGTGGTTCTGATGGTGTCATCGGTCTGTGACCTTCAGCAGTCACTGGATCGGTTTGCAGCCGAGTGTGAAGCGGTTGGGATGAGGATCAGCACCTCAAAGGGGACGATGGAGCGAGAGATTGGCCGGAGAATCGGAGCAGCGGGGGGGTACTGCAGTCGCTTTACCGCAGAGCTGTGAAGAAAAGAGAGCTGAGCCAGAAGGCAAAGCTCTCGAGCTACTGGTCGATCTTCATTCCTACCCTCACCTATAGTCATGAAGGGTCATGACTGAAAGAACGAGATCACGGGTACAAGCGGCCGAAATGTGTTTTCTCAGACGGCTGGCGTCTCCCTTAGAGAGAGGGTGAGAAGCTCAGCCATCAGGAGAGACTCGGAGTAGAGCCGCTGCTCCTTTACGTTGAAAGGAGCCAGTTGAGGTGGTTCATCTAGTAAGGAGCCACCTGGGCGCCTCCCTAGGGAGGTGTTCCAGGTACAGCTGGGAGGAGACCCCGGGGAAGACCCAGGACTCGGTGGAGAGATTATATCTCCTCACTGGCCTGGGAACACCTCAGGATCCCCCAGTCGGAGCTGGGGGATGTGGCCCGGAGAAGGGAAGTCTGGGGTTCCTTACTGGAGCTGCTGCCCCCCGCGACCCGACCCCGGATAAGAGGTAGACGATGGATGGATGGATGTTCAAAATACATAACAAATCTTAACGTCTAGATGTTGAGTTACCAGGAACGATCAAACCCTCACTGAACCTCCAATCTCCTCAAGATACAGAGTCAAAGTCAATTTGGTGTTTTTATGTCTTTTTCAAAGTATGAACAGATTTTATATGAAATGGTTAAAAGATTTTCTTATTTACTTATAATTTTGGAGATTTTGTATTTCAATTTGCTTCTTTTTCCTTCATTATGAAATCTGAAAGAAAGATGAACATAAACCTGAAGTGACTTTAATTTACTAATTCAACGATTGCAGAATTTACAAATCCTTCAGTAACTCGTAATGGAAGTGAAAACTCATACCCTGATACTACTGAACTAAAGTGTCCATAACATTCTGTCTGTTGAGTGTTTCGTCTCTTCTGGACTCCTCTTCTGAGATAAATGCTTGTGATAACCTGCAGACGTAAGCTCCTCTGTTGTTTCTGCCGTTGCATAAATCAGCTCTGAAGTGTCCTGGGGAATAAACTGGATGCTTTCATCAAACGTGGTCGATGCCGACTC